>NW_015150694.1:1040606-1055045 GCF_000732505.1 Cyprinodon variegatus
GAGTGTTGTTCAGCATGGGGGTGAGTAGAAAATGAAGGCTAATCATGTTTTGGGTGTACTATTCCTTTAAGTCTCAGAAGTGTTTAGCACGCTCCTTGTGGTTTTGGAGATTGAACAGTAAAGGCGATACCTGATGTGCTAGCTAAACAGCTTGGTTTGCAGCTTTATAGACGGCTGTATGTGAACCCAGGAAAACACCAGCTTATCCAACTCCAGTTTTTGCTTTTTGTTTTATTTTAAATTGCTCTAATTAAAAGATAAAGGCACAATCAACACAGTCGACATTTTTTTTTAGTTATTTCCTGACAAAGAAGATTAGAACACATCTGCTTTTCTTAAACCGCTTTGTCCTGTGTCATTCCCATTATGGTAATTGTCTAAGAGAAATTTCACACAGTGTTACATCATATTTACACCCCAGAGAAACAGGAAATCCTCAATTTCACAAAATAAGCCCAGAGACAAACTGATCATTATGTGTTTGATTTAAAGGTTGGATTTTGCTTATTTTTCCAGCATCAGCCTATTCTACAGCATAAAAAAATAACCCTTTTTACACATCTTATTAAAGGACACCTACAACTGGTCAGGGCTCTGTATGCTAAGTTAAATTAAAGCCCCTTCTTTTTCTTGCAAACATTAGTCAGTGTGTTTGGTTTCCACGGGATAGAAGTGGATCCGCTGACTGTGGATATCTCCTCGTTCTCTCTGCAGCGGGTCATCCGCAGCAGAAGCCAGTCTATGGACGCCATGGGTCTCAGTAACAAGAAGTCACACACAGTCTCCACTAGTCACAGTGGGAGCTTTACCCACAATCCCGCAGAGAGCCCCAAAACCCCAGGGATTGTAAGTAGCCCATTTTGGTTGACATGTTGCCCATCTGTACACACGCAGCACATTCAGGACGCTGTGTTTTCACAGCACGGTGGATAATAAACACACGTGTGGATGATTTAAACCTAAACAGCAGCCTGATAAAATACTTCTACTGCCACTTCATAGCACTCCATCTGTGTGCTGTTAACACCGAAGCACTTACTCTTATTTCTGACATTTCATACTCACTCTTGCTGTGTACTCATTTTTCACTAATTGACTCTTTCCATTTTATGTTCACGTTAATCCTCTTTTCTGTTTTTGGGGGAAAAAAACATTTAAGCATTTTATTCATTGCCGTCTATTAGAAGTGTTGTTGCTGTGTAGATTGGCAGGCTTTTAGCTGCTGAAAATCTGCCTATTTTGAAATGAAGTAGTGATTGTTTTTGAACCCTCTCTCAGGCTTTGAAGTGAGCTCAGACTAGTACCTGTATGACTACCCAGACTCCCTCCCTCGTTGCAATGCTTTCATAATGAGTGTCTCCCTATTATAACTCTTACCGTAATGCTGCTTTGTGGATGTGTGGCTGGAGAACATGCATGCCACAACTCATAAACCTCAAGAGCACTCTGCCTTGTTTTGTTTTTTTCCTTTACCCATTTAAAAAAGGCTTTTGTTATAACAGTACCTGTTTATTATTTAACCCTCTTTTTCTCATGTTTTCCTTTTAATGCATCAGTAACTTGTATCCTTCAGGACAGTACCTGCCAGTATGTCTGCTCTGTTGATGCTCCTGCTCTACCCTCCTATATGACCTGAAGCTTCCTAAACCCTGTGAAGCTTTTTCCTATTTCCTCTACCTCATGTTTGCTTTTGATTCATGCTACAAGCTCCTTTTAAAGCTGTTTTCCCTCCTACTGTTACAATTCTTTCTGTTCTGTGCATGAGATTTTCTGATGTTTTTTTTCCTTCCCTCTCTTGCTTCTTCCATCTTTTATCTTCCTTTCTTTCTCTCTCTCTCTCTCTCTCTCTCTCTCTCTTTCTCCGGCTCCCTTTGTCCCGCCTTGTGTGGCTCAGTCATTGCTTGTCGCGGGGAAAAGTCCCAGTAAATATGGACGCCGAGGCAGTGCCATAGGGATAGGAACAATAGAAGAGGTTAATGTATATTCTCTCTTATCGCTCATCACATTTGTTTGCTTTTCTGATGTGTTTTCTTAAAGGAACAATTAGCTATTTCCATTCTAATTGAAATAGAACAAATGTTTTAGCAGATCTTGCTGTGTATGGGGGGGGGGTCTGTTGTTTTTAGAAGAAGTGAGTTGCAAAGACATAGTGTTCAGTGGTTGTTCTGATCATAATTTCATTTTTATCATTCATTCGTACAGAAAGTCACCACTGTGTTGTGCTCCGTGAGTTACTCGATTTTGCTGTTTGATGAATCAGTGATAAGCATGAATCCCCTGAAACTTGTAGCTTTTTTTCTTAACTCTAATGGGAGGAAAATAAACATCTGGTTGGGGTCATCAATATGTTTTTGTGCTCTTAAATACATGTTAACTCTCTGAATTACCTACATGAGAGATAAATCACCTCAAACCTTTGAGAACACTCATCTGGCTCCTATATAAAACACACACACTCTTGCACACTTGTATCTACAGTAGTTTGAGACAAATGAGTAAAATAAGCAATTTCTAACTTTTACTGCTTTGTCTGTGACATAGTGTATCCTGTACAGCCCCCCCCCCCCATAAAGAAATAAGCAAGCGGAAAAATATAAAAGGTTGCGTAACCGGGTTCTGTGAGGCTGCAAACTTTCTTTGTTGAAATACCTTTTGATTCACTTTCAGCATTCTCTCTTTTATAACTTGCCTCTCCTAACAATATTAGCAAATCTCAATTACCTGATGTTAGGTTCAAAAATGTAGGTTCGTAAAAGAGAAACTGAGTCCACACAGGAAAGAGATTTTCAGCAGCTCCTGCAGGAGGGGAGAGAGCCACAACAAAAGTCTCAAACTCTCTCACGGACCCCCCCCTGCAGAGCCTTTTTATTAGCGGATCATAACACATGGGGTGGGTTACAAAACAGAGTATTCTTCTGACAAGGCAATTGATCAGGTCATAGGACAGAATGCTCCTCTGACTGAATCACAAGAAAGAGTGAAGCATCACATTTCCTCAATGTTTTATATGCACACACATTAACTTTATAATCATCATTGAATAAACCTAACACCTGAAATGAGGTCCAGCTGTCCAAAAACATTTGCACAACAATTCACCAAGACTTGGTCAAAAGAATCTGCTATAAAGGCATCAGTCAGGAGAAGAATGAAAAAAGTTTTTATTATCAGTAATTGTAGAAAAATGCAGGACATCAGTGAGAACGTCTGCTTGGTTTTTCAAACTAAAATAAAAAAAAAAACACATGAGGAAAAAAAAAGAGGCTGATGGTAAGAAATCTGCCTATTCTCCTTTTGTCTGGACTTAGAAGACGAATTGCAAAAAGAAGCCTTAATGTTAAAAAATTTTTGACATTAATCTCACCAGAGTATAGTTATGATCCAAAGTTAATAAGATGGGTCACACTTCAATCAGAATGCACAAATAATCACATAAAGAGCAGAACACACACGAGTTAAACATGATGCGGGCATATTTCTCTGGATTTCTCTGATGGAAAATAGTTTCTTGTCATATTGAATGAAGTTATGAACGGCTCCAAATACAGTCCGTCTGTCAACCACAGCCTTCAGGTGTCTGCTTGAAAGCTGAATATGAAGAGTCTTTTTATTTTTTAATCGTCATAGTGACTCCAAGTGTGTTATCCATTAAGTTCATTATTCAGGATTGTCAATTTTGAAATTACCAATCCAGACTCCAGAATTACTACAACAAACAGAAAATGAGATGAAGGATGCTGTGCAGAAGTGATCTCTGCACAATCTGGTGAGATCTGGTGACCTTTAGCAAGGAAATATCACAAAATCAAGATGGAGGATGCTTTTAGGCTGCTATAAAAGAAGGCTGAATGTGGAAATTAAATCAAAAGTTTTATTGACTGAAATTAGTAATAGTGTGCCCACTTATGCAACCGTTTATTTCTCAAAACAGATTTTTTTGTATTGCAATTATACAGCTTAGATTATTTAGTTTGTATTTAATGTTTAATTTTCTGATAAATAAGTTATCTTGATTGGGCTGCATTGGACACAGTAGTTTGAAATTCACGGTTTATCTACTGTTTTTATTTTAAACTCACATTGTCTGAGCATTTATGTAACAGTCAGTCCGTGAATTGCTATTTCATATTTCTACATGATACTGCATCTAATACATACTGTACAGTGTGATGAACGCTGTGCACCAATGTCTTCTCCCAAAATGTGTGCCTTACTTTTTTGTCTCACTTGCACCCCGATAGTCATTGATCATTCCTGGGAAAAGCCCAACCAGAAAAAAGTCTGGACCCTTTAGCTCCCGCCGCAGCAGCGCCATTGGCATCGAGAACATCCAGGAGGTCCAAGAGAGGAGGTGAGAGGACAGCAGGGAGTGGGTAGTGAGCACAGAACAGTGTTGTGACAGATGGAAGGAAGGACATTAAAACAGATTAATTAATCTCTCAGAGGATGCAACGTGTCAGATCAAATGTTTTTACTGGATGACTTTCATGATTTGTAGTACCTTACAGAAATAGTCATTTAATTAAACTTTATGCTTGACAGCAACATACTTAATTATTTTGAGATGCAAGACAATGATGCATGGCTTATAATTTTTAAGGAATAAAAATCTAAAAAGTGTGGAGTGCATTTGTATTCAGTCCCTAGGACTCTAAACTTTTATGATCACGCTTTTACTAAAAGTAAAACTCCAAATCCTTAGCACCATGTTTGTAAAGAGCAAAAACAATACCTATTTAGGTCAAAAGTTTAGTCCAACAAGAGCTGTGAACCTCTAGAGCAGAGGTCTTCAACAGGTGGTCCGTGACCCCTAGGGGGTCCGCGGAGGTACTGCATGGGGGTCGCGAAACTTTTGGTTGATTCATTTTTTTTTTTTTTATATTCCCTCCTGAATTTAAATGTCTTTAAATACTCATTAACATGAATTCAACACACTGTAGTAAACAGATAAAAGGAGGCAAAAGATGTCTTTCAGTCATCAATGCACACATTCAGCAACACACAGGAGCTCTTTCAAGCTGGGCACCATTTCATTCACAACACCTGTCCCATCAACCAGGAATCAGAATCAGAAATACTTTAATAATCCCAGGGAGAAATTACTTTCCTTACATTTCTCCATCTGTAATAGAGTGACTATAGGACCGGTTGATATAACACAATTTCATACAATATATATAAAATTAGGGGGTCCCTGCTCCATCTTGTCATCAGTTTGGGGGTCCTTGGCCTGGAAAACGTTGAAGACCCCTGCTCTAGAGAAACCGTTTCCTCCATACTGTTTCTCTGCAACCTGCAGCTTTGACCCTGCATTAAACTCTTTTAACCCTCCAATGCTAAAGAGTTAATCCTATGAGAAGGTATTAAAAACAAAATAGCTTTAGAAATTAATCTTTGGTGTTTGATGCAACATATGCATAGCAATTCAGCAAAGAATGACACAGTGTCAGCAATATATTTTTTTATTGATTTAATTACCTTTTGGTAAATATGTGTCTTTCTTGTAAAATGTTTTAAAAAAATAGATGCATTTTCCATTCGAGAAGATTTTTTTCTTTACTTATGTAAAAGTTTATATTAAGACCTTAAAAACAAAATCTAATTGTGGCGTTTTGGTCTAAAGATCTAAAGAAGTTGCCTATATTGTGTTTCATGGGCTAATTTGTTCCATGTAGCTTTTTTGGCTCACGCAAACAGAAAATAAATCTGAGTTTTATCAAGGTTGCTGATCCCTGGTTTGGGTAAATTTAAATGCCTATAGAGTTGATGATGATGGATGGAAGAGCGCCTCTGATGTGTTCAACGCTTGAGATATTACCTTATAACTTAACCTTTCTTGTAACGCCTTGTTTTTATGACAATATTTGCACACTGACATTCTTTAATAAACTTGTGAACCATTTGGAAAATATTACATATGCATCGAAGCTAAAGTTCACTTGATTGGACTGTTAAGTGACCTATGAGGGTGCTTGGTGGTCCTGGCTTTTATTTCCGGGTGGAAGAGTAAAGGAAACTGAATATACATGTGCAGAAAAGTTTTTTTAGATTAGGACTTTTAAGCATTCTGAAAATTATGTGGAATTTTCCTCCACTTCAATTTGTTTTGGTATGTTCCCTAAAATCTTAATGAGAAACATTATTTGCTGTGCAAGGCACTTCATTTGCTGCTTTTTCATTTATTCTGTATCAGTGAGTTTGAATAAGGATAAAGTTTGTGATCAATTCAATGTAGCAGCTTAATTACAGATTTTTATGTGCACAGCTCTTCAGCTGTAGTGAGGCACATATTTGTTTAAGCAGTTTGACAATCCTAAATAAAACCTATCTGCTTGTTTTCACCTTCTGATCTCCCTCTCTGTGCATCAGCCGGGAAGTTTCTCCCAACACGCAGAAAACAGCAGACTGCAGCCACTTGTCACAAGAAAACAAATCAGGCAACTCCTCCGCACACAGTTCTCCGGAGTTTGCAGCCGCAAAGAACAGGTGACCATCTGCTGTAGTGCAGTGAAATATGTGAAAAGAGGCAGGTGTTGATGAGGTCAGAGTAACCAAGGTGTGTAGTCTGGCGATGTGTTGCAGGGCGCCTTCAATCCCTGAGGCTCAGGACCTGTCTCGCTCCTCCTCCAACGCCAGTAGCTTCGCCAGCGTCGTGGAGGAGCACGAAGCTGAGGAGGAATATGAAACCGGACTGGTGGGTATAGAAGGAGGCAGAGTGATGATCACATCTTTAAAAGCTCATGCATTATTAAAGCCACTCTGGCAAAACAAAGGCGCTTTTATTTCTCCCCTGATTATGTTGCCTTCTTTTAGTTTGGTTTAATATTTATAGGGGTGGTGCAAACAAATAAGTTGCAGAACAGCAGGCAATGCTTGCTTTAAAAAAAAAACAAAAAAAAATGGCTTGATGGATTTGATACATCTCCAGAATCACAAGCATACAAATATATTGCAATGTATGCATATTAATGTTTACTCATGCATTTTATTTAGGACCATATGTGTTTTAAAAGGGTTTCAAATAAAAGCAAATGTAAACCTGGAGTTAATCTGTAGTTGGGAGTTTTGATGACTTTTAAAGAACTCTTACAACCTAACTGGAAATGTTTTTTTCCAGGAAAGCGTGTCTTGTGTTACCCCCATAAAAAAGGACTCATTCGTTTACGGCTCTGTGGCAGAGGACAGCTCCTGCAACCAAGGAAGTTTTTCAGGTGAGTTTGGGAGATGATTGCTCACATTGCTGGGCCAGAGATAGCCTGAGGGCTTGATAAGCAGGTTGAGTCTACCATGTATCAGGGGAGTATCATCATTGGGCAGAAGAAAGAAGAACCCTTCCAGGATAAATCATGTCAAAGTGGACCACAGCAGTGAAAGCCACCTCATCTGATGCAGCTTAGCAAACAGCTTCAATAACTAAAGATTCTTTGAAATATTTCACAGTACAAGCATCTCCTTCATTTAAAACCAGATCTTTTAATGGTTGACTTTGTTCCATCAATCTATTGTAGTTTTTACAAATCTTTTTTTTTCCCAGCTTGAACAGCTGGCAGCATTGTTCGCTTGAGTTTATTGCTCTTGACAGCCACAACCATCTGTCCCCTTCCTCCCAGCAGCTTCCCGTCTTCAGCAGCAAGCAGACGACGTGAAGACGTCGGAGCCAAAAGGGACGGACGGTCAGCCCAAGACAGAGCGACCCCTGCAGGAGCAGAGGCGCTCATCGGTGAGGGAAAACATCAGTCTTTAAATGTCATTTCAGCAGGCCGAACATGCCCGCTTACAGTGTTCACCATGTTCACCTTCCCACCTTTAGATTGCTGTACATTTCTTATTGCAAGTATTTTGTTAGTTTGTTAGTTTTTTATAGCCTAAAGGGATGAAAAGATTATTACTAAATATTACTAAAGCTTCTATGTATCTAGATTATAAACATTTCCCATCAGAACGTCTCATTCTGATGTGTCCATTTAAATCCAACGGGTTATTATGATATGATTATGATATTATTAGACTGCATATTAGCGTCCCAGTTTGTGGTTAATGTTGATTTGAATTTGAATGATTTTCTACTGGTTTGCAGAACTGTTAGCTTCTCTCTTCTGATCAACATGTCGGCATCTGTTTTCAGGTAAGGCACCATGTTGCCCTAATCTTTGGCTAATTATCAACACTGCACATTAACGTTATGATTTATTTTTAAAGATTCAGTTATAGTTAGATTGGTGTTCTGGTTGATTATTGCACTTTTTGCTAAGTTTTTCACTAATTACTCTTATGGCATCACCTTTCTCATGCTAAAATACTGGGGGGTTTTTATTCATTAAGCTATTGCAATTTCAAATTGTTTTTTTTTTTTTTTTTTCGCTTCATATTTTATGGATTTATCTTTAAAAATCCTTGAATGAAGTGGGTCTTTGTGACAGTCAGCTGGTAGATACAAAAAACAACAACACAGAAATTATGGCATCAAAAATAGGTTCTTTGCTCATTTTATTTGTAGATTAACCCTGTATAATCTGTTAAATTTAGGTTCTATACATGCCTACATGATTTTAAAAGTAGAAAATTTTGTCACTTTACAAACAAAAAATTATATTGCTATAATTATCAATGGTACAGGACAGCATGCAGAACTAGAACAACACTTGGAGAGTGCAGACCTCTGCAAAGCAGCAAATTTTACTCCATAGTATGACATGTTTGTGAAACATAAAGCTAAAACATCCACATAATATGGAATCTTTCAAAATTATAATGAATTGCTCCTTGGCATGAGGTGCACCTTTCATAAAAATATCCTAAAAATCCTTTTCATAAGTTTATAAATAAGACACACTGTGTGTCTGCAGCCTCTGATGTTTGTTCTGCTCTAACCTTCTGTATTCATTCTGCTTTCTTGTTTGATCAGCAGCTCGAGACTTCGAGTCATGGCTACCCTTTGTTTTTTTCATATAATTTTTTTGCTTGCCTTCATTATAATACTTCCGGACTTTTTGAGTCCGCTGCTGAAGCTGTCAATAGTCACTGCTGCCTCCCTGTGGTTTAGTGAGGAATTGCTTGATCCATCAAACAAATTTACAGGGGCCTCTAAATATTCCTGCATCTGGATTGGGATCAGGTTCATCACCAAAATTTAATGAATCGTCATTAGATGAATCGGCATGAAGTGCACCTTTGGTAAAACATTGCATTAAAATCTATTGATAACTTTACAAGTAATCCTGCTAACAAACAAACACAACCGAAAATGTAAGTTCCATGGCAGAAGGAATAAAAATAGTCTCTTTGTAAACATACCATCATAAAAGAAAATTATTGAAACACCTTTGTCCACCCCTTTTTTTGTTTTATGTTGTTTTTTTTCCGGATAATTTACTGTTACAGCAAATTTTTCAAAAAGGTATGGGATCATTTTTTTCCATGACATCCTATTTATCATTCAAGTCTGATCAACCTGTCTTTATGTTTTCTGTCTTTCTTGTTACTCTTACCCTTTTCTTAGAATAATAAGTTATATAAGGGGAAACTGATGCAGAGAAGGAATATAGGTCCTGGCCAAGAGACTGGCACATCCTCCCTTGAATGTTCAACAAAGATCTGCTGTTTATCACCACAAACATTCACCTGTCTGGACATGTATCGACCTCTCGCCCTCATTCCGTCCTCCATGCGGAAAAACTTGTTCTCAAGTGGAAGCAGCATCGAAGCTGACTGTCGTCTGGCAGCTGGCTTAGGACAGGACATCTGCTCATTCTTCAGGCCAGGAAGCACTGATTATTACAGTTAAACTTTCAGACATTGTGGCTTTTTCTTACAACACATGCAGTAAAGCATTTGACTTTTTTTTTCTTTTTTACAGAAAGTTGGTTAAAAAAAGAAAGATGTAAAAAAAGAAATCAAAATTTTTCAAAGGACTGTGCTCGTCTTGCTTGAAAGAGTTAAACACTTCAGCTACAGTGCGGAAAAGAAGTATGTTTTTCCTCACAGGTTTTTCCTTTGTTTTTGGTCACACTATTTCAGATCGTTTAAGACATAACAGAACAAGTGAATGTTGTCTAGTTAGATGCACGTTGTTGTTTTTTCTAATTTTTCATTTATATAAAAAAAAGCCATACCTAACCTTATCCAAACTAAAACCATAACTGTCCCCCATAGCTAAGGACTAGCTTGTTAAACCATGACAGAAACCACTGCCATCAAGCAACTGGTTACTGAGTGTTTTCCCACCAGGCAAAAATTGGTTGAAAAGACCATATGATTTACGTCCAAACAAAGTCTACAATTGCTTGAAAGGTAAAAAGCTTTATTTTCAGATCGTTGAAAAGAATTAGCAAACTGGGTTTTCCAGACTAAGCTTTGGACTAAAGTGGAACAAAATCAGACGGACCAAACACAGCCCAATTTTAACAACTATTCCTGGACTAAATCCAGATTATGACTGAAAGGCTGGATTTAATGAGGTCTGGTGTGTTGGAGTGTTACACCACTGTTGATACAAATTGTTTTGTTTTATTCAGTCATATTGGAGGGTTTTCTGACATTAACAGCATTAAAAGCATGTAAATTCAGACTTTGACTAGGCCACTCAGAAGTCAACTCTTTGAAGTGCTACACTATTGAGCTGCTCCTTAATCCAACTACAAAACTCCGGAGAGGGTTCACCACTGTTCCATGTCATCTCCATTTGTGAAGAATGGTCTTCACGTAGGTTAGCTGCAGTCCTAAAACCTTAAAAGCAGCTTTGTAGCCCTGACAGATGTTTTGTTCAATTAGCTTTCCCCCCATTCAATGAAATCGTGATATTTCTGTTTACAGAGACCATCTTATTTTTATACTCAAAGTTTGATGATCTGAAATATTTAAATGTTTCCAAAAATCAAAGAGATAAATGTGTTTGGGGAATCTTTAATTGTCAAATTCCCTTGCCACTGTGACACTATATGTAACTCTGACCTACCCAGTGAGCGTGGCTTTATTTTAGACAATATTTTTCATGATGTTATTCTTCCTACTGAATATTTCTTTTCTGCAATGGACTGGTGACCTGTCCAGGGTGGACCCCGCCTCTCGTCCATAGACAGCTGGAGATAGGCACCAGCACCCCTCACGACCTCACTTGGGATTAAGCGCGTCAGAAAATAGATTATTTTTTTTTTGCTGAAAACAACGTTGGAATATTTAATTTCCGCAGGTCGATTAGTTGCTAGTGGTTCTAGCATAACTGATAAAGGTAGCGCTATGTTGGAAATGTGGGAAAAAGAAACAACAATCATGTTAAGACTTCTCTTCAGAAACTCTTTGTTCGTAGACACCTGCTGATGTCTGAGTACAGTGTTTATTCCACAGTACTGTGCATGGTGAAATTCTACTTGCCAAAACCCTCCTTCTCTGCACACTAACACAACGCTTCACATAGAAGGTTGTCCTTGTGATCTGTGTTTTATTCTAAACCAGCTACCATCAACATGCAGCACATATTGCTGTCAGGCAGCCAAATGTTACTGTTTCCATCTCTATTTGTAAAGTGTAATATATATAAATAACTGTGACCTACTGTAAGCACTACATTTGCTGTTCTCTAAAAAAATGCTGACCTTTTTAAAAAGCTTGAGTTTGTTGAGAAATGATCACACTGTGACGTGTCTTGAAGTTGCCTTTTTCATTGTGTCACAGAAGCTGCTTTGTTGGAAGGTCATTTATAAAAGGCACCATGTTGCCAGATGAATGTAAAACTATAAAGAAGAGGGAATATAAGGAAGGGAGAGACAAGTTGAGGAATATATTTCAGTAAATTGATCCCTCGATATTTATTATGTAGTTTTCAGGTTACAACATTTATATTGCATACAAAAAAGAGGTTTAAGACACCAAAGTAAAGATAGAGCACCCATAAGTTTATATTATATTCATTAAAGCTCTTTATAGTAAACAAAGTGGCATAGGATAACAGTAAAAAAAACATATTAGATGATGCAAAAATCAAAACAGAATTTAGATTCCAAAAGAAAAAGTTGACTGTTGAAAAGACTTAAGTAGATAAAGTCTGCCCTCTTGTGGCTCTATGTTGTTATTGCACATTGCTTTATGGTCCCATCAATCTACTGTACGTGTTTGCACTGCAGACCAGTGTCTATCAGCCACTTAAACACTGGCAGAAAACAAAAAAACCTTGCTGTGCTTAGTTCAAATGATTGTATATGTTTGTTGTTTTTTTTTTTTTGTGAACTGTTTGCTTTAAACCCTTGTTAAAAATGACTTGTTTGTAAATATTGCTTTTCATCTTTTTTTGTAAATGAAGTAAAGAAAAAGGTTTAGTAAAAATGAATATGAACACCACTAGTTCTGGAGTTATTTCTTCTGAAATGCTGATTTATTTCATGCAAAGAATGAGAGTCTATAATTTTGAAGTGATACAGTGTTGGAAAATCCAAACTCTGGATTGGGGGGGACAATAAACCTGTTTGTTCCCCTCCTGTCGGAGGGTGTTATAGGAGCATTTGATTTATTTAAGCATGCATGTCCAGTTTAATTTATCACAGATATAACGGGAACACCTTTGTTTACTGATATGTGGTACTTTTTAATCTCTTGGTGATGATTTTAGAAAATTATCTTGAAGATTTTCAGGTTGTCCTCTGCGGCAATTGGTGCCTAACTGAGGATTAAGTGATTGCATTCATATTCATCATTTTTAGATTTAATGACAAAACTACCTTTGCTCTGATTGTAAATTCTATTTCCACAAGATAGAAACAAACACGCTGTTCAGCCTGGATTATTACTAAGCACTCCTTCTGTACCACACCAGGTTTACTGCAGTGCAAGTATTGCAAAGGGTTCAGCCCCTGGAAATTTCAAGAATTCAAGTGGGAGAAACAGGGAATTGCTTTTCATTTACATCTAAATATAATTCAAACAAAGGCTTTGCTCTGACATAAAACAGCATTTTCTGTACCTATAACTACCGAAACAACTTTAACTGAATCCCAAAATAATGTAGACCTGGCTTTTCTCAGCTTCAGTGTTTCATTCACAGCTCAACGTTCCACCATTTGAAATCAAACGGCTTTCTACGGACGTTGGAGCCGCAGTGCACCTCTCCCAGCAGTTTGTGGTAGGAGGCAAAATCGTCAATGAACGTGCAGGTTAGACCCAGGCCCTCCATCAGGGAGCACATTTTGGCCTCCAGGACACAGCGGCCGTTCACCTTGGGGCCAAACGGCTTCGGAATGCCAAGATGTTTCCCCAAGACAATCATGTTGACCTGGAAATCAATGTTAAAATGAAGCCATTGAATTAGTTCAAATTTGTAGTGCTGTAAAAAAGATGTACCAACAGGTTTCATATTATTTTAGCTTACCTCTGTTTATCGCTTATTTATTACGCATAAATGTTTCCTGACAAACTATGCATTTTCCTAACACTTGAAGATAACTTGAATAATATAGTTTTCAATTATTCAAATTTTTTTCTAGAGTAAAACTGATCCACAATTAGCTAGCCTAATGTAAAACTATAAATTTTATGCTTTTTAAACCACAAACTAAAAAGTTTAACGCATATTTTTTTCAAATAGGAGGTTGTTGTCATTTACCAGCCCAGGAGTTACAAACAGAACTGTAAAACAGAAAAAAGTCTAAATATAGAATAGAAATGGAGAATTATAGAAATGATAACTTGTAGCGTGAGAAAATTTCTGTTTGGATTTTTTATTTTTTAGTTATAAATTCCGTCAAAATTTTCAAACAGAACACATCTGTAAAAGGACAAATACTTAAAGGGGTCAGAGCGCAAAACCGAGTTTACATTGTCATAATATCGACAGTTCAGTGGGTGAAATGGACACACAGAGAAGCTCAAACCCCATCAACACCTCCTTTCTCTGCAAATCTCACAATTCTACACCACCATAAAACGGGCAAATTCACAAAGCACCTAATTGACGTAAGTTCGGGGATGTTGCCTTATTTGGTTCTGGCCTGTACTTTTGTCACGCCCTGAAATTGACATACAGTAAATGCAGTGTTCCAGGCTGCACGGAGAAAGGGTAAAATTTTTAAAGTCTTCCCAAGGATCCAAAGACTCGACAGGCATGGATTATTTTTGTCTATCAGAAGATCCCTGCAAAGTTTGATGCTCAGCTGTTCATTTACTCTGAGCATTTTACCGAAGACAGCTTTCAAAAACTTGGAGGATTTGCTAAACTTCTTTTACTGAAACGAGGGGCTGTTCTGACCGTATGGCCATCACAACCACAAGCTGCAAGTATGATTCTGTCGCTAAGCTGTTGATAGCAATGCTAGCATATCTATTGTGACCAGATTCTGGGCATTTGAACCGGGGCTGGTCCGGGAACCCCGGCGGCCGGGACCGGAGCAACCGGACCCGACACTAAGACAGTAGCCTTCCCCCTGCCTACCTTACCGGCAGAAGGGGGAAAGC
>NW_015150694.1:1055146-1056434 GCF_000732505.1 Cyprinodon variegatus
ATCAAAATCCCAGAGGATGTTGAAATTCCCTCGGACATTTTTTTAGATGTTGAAATTCCCCCGGACATTGATTTAGGTATGAAAAGTAGGACATATCTAGGGAAAAAGAGGACATCTGGTCACCCTACCATATCAAGAATTTCGGAGTTTCAGAGAGTGAGTGCTTGTTGCTATGATGCGTCTTTGCTCAGCAGCACCGCTCACTGTAAACCAACCAATCAGCGCACAGCTCATCTACATTGTGTGCAGAATTATTACATCAACACCCTATATAAAGTGTGCTTAATTATAAGGCAACATCCTTTCCTTTGGCAAAATGGGTCAGAAAAGAGATCTGACAATTTTTGACTTTCCAGAGTTTGTCAGATGTCTTTCAGAGGGATGCAGCAGTTTGGAAATTGCCAAGCTTTTATTGGCTATATTACGTATAATAAAAATTTAAAAATCTCCAAAAATAGAGTTTAGCATAAATTCTGAAAGTAAGAGTTGTAGTCTGAACTAGATGAGATTATCTATGTGTGCTACATGTTTGGTGGCACTACAGTGATCTAAACTGTAATTACTGGCTATTATAAGCTATTAATAACAATGAAAAAAATCTCCAAAAATACAGTTTGGCCTATCTTTCCAAAGTAAGAGTTGTAGGATACACAGGTAACCTCATTTAGTTCAGATTACAAGTTTGGTGGCACTACAATTATCTATAGTGTAGTCATTGCTCATTTTATATATCTAATAATATCTAATAATATCTATAATATCTATATCTAATAATAAAATAGAGATGCCATTTGTCATTTAGGCTTTGGGAAATTCCTCAAAAAAGTATTATTTTCGAATCCAATAAATGTGATAATTATCCACCTCTCCTTGGTGACCGTTTTAAATATTTCTCTCAGATTTTTTTGCAACTTGCAGGTGGTCCCTAAGCATTTGAGGAGCAGCGAGCTCTGCATAGGTCAGATGTAAATCTCCCAGCGATAGGAGACTCGTTTTGAGGAAACTACTGTTGTAGCTCACTGTCTGCCTTGCTGTTACGGAGAGGTGTCTGTTTGGTAGAATAAATCATCCGCGGATGAGTCATTAATCCGTAAAAGCCAAATCTGTGAATATATTGCCAACTTTACTGCAGTCTCACGATGCCTTCTCTCCACTCCTCTGCTGCAGCGGAGGAAAGAGGAGAGAGAGAGAAGAGATCGCCTGAGTTATATTTACCCCCTAATAAATAGGTCAGATGGTCATTATTGTATAAATATTGTTGCTTTCTACAGCGTACCAGGTAGGGGTG
>NW_015150694.1:1059499-1060751 GCF_000732505.1 Cyprinodon variegatus
GTATGGAGTGTTGCTAGAATAAACATTGCAAACATGGATATTTTATCAGCCACTGTCCCCCATGAATACCTGATTTGGTCAATTTTATGTATGCAACACCAGTGTTGTAGGAAGAGTCGATTTATCTTTAAAATCGGGGAAACAAATGCTTTCGACAGAGAAGTTCATTGCTAAGATGTGTTTTGTAGCAAAGACCAGTGTAAAGTGCTTTTCAAACGTTTACACACTCCTGTTAAAATACCACACTGGAAAAACGATCTAGAAATAAGTAAAAATGTCATAAAATAAGTGTTTACTTACCCTTAATTTTAGTAGGAAAATGAGATGATTTGCCAATCTAATCAGTATATTTGCTTTGATATTTAGATAAAATGAATTTAAATAAGACAATACAATTGTGTTTTCTCATTTTAAATGTAAATTGTCTTGTTCCAATGGCAAAATATCTCTTTTACCTTCTCAATTCAAGAACAAATTAACTTATTTTAAGAAAAAATGACTAATCTAGATTTTGATTTTTTCCAGTGCGGGTTTTTGCAAAGTAAAGGGTCTGTAAAAGGATGTGAAAATATTTTAAAATCTGTGAGTAAAACAGGTAAGAAAGTAAAATAACCCAGTTCTAAGTGTGAATCCTGTGATCTAATCATTTGTTCTAGATTTAATATTTACATTCTTCCCATATCTTGACTTTCCAACCACATTGTGAGAACATCCTTCTTCCACGGCCCCTACTAGTGAGAGCACCACCTTTTTGTTTTTCCAAATTTGGTTTTTAACTTTTGCCAAGTGATTCCAAAATGTACAATTTCTTTTTCTGTACTTATTGTTTTGATTTAGATGCACTGTCTTCCTAGACTGATTGCAGAGCTGAAAAATAAAATCTCTCTTTAGCCTTTTAACATTCTCCCAGCTTAAACTTTGAAGCTGGGAGTATTTGTTGCCCAACCCATCCAACAAAGCTGTGGCCTAAAAGTGTTATTTTATTTGAAAAAAGTGTTTGGTGTTTTTCTTTACCAACCACCCACCACTGAGTTTAATGCACAGATGTTGATTACTCATTACTGTCCCTTATTAAAGCAACATAAAAGTAGATGTATGCAGTTTTAGTATGCACTTCACAGTCCCACTCACCTGCACATATTCATTTTGAACACGGAGCCTGTCATCACTCAGGATCTTATCCACTGTCACTGGCTCCTCATCTTTCAAACCTTTAGGATAAGTTGCACTTTTAAGTTCTGTTTATTCCAAG
>NW_015150694.1:1063505-1065113 GCF_000732505.1 Cyprinodon variegatus
AAAATCGATACTGAATCGAATCGCCATGATGGATGTGATTTACACCCCTAGTACCAGGTCATGCAGCCATTTTCATTGTACAGATCAGTTATCGTCTGATCGCTGCTCTGGTGTCTCCGCTGAAATCATTGCGGTGTTGGCGATACTGATGACATAGACCTAGTTATATTTAATTACAAATATGATATTTTTCTCCCCAGGCTCTCAGGTAAAGAGAGCAGAGGGTGAAGAGACTTGAGCTAAAACCTAAACTGAAGGGGGTGGAATGCTTCTCCCATCACAGCGCTAATGGGGCATTTACATCTGAAAAGGGAATCATGAGTTGTGAAGTACTGTTGGGGGGACTGGAGGCTGATGAAAATTCTTTTATCTCTTAGACTTCTAGTGTTAAGGAGTCTTTTGGGTTGATTGAGAACACAATTGTTGCCCAATAATAAAAAATAATCCTCAAAAATACAAATTGCCAAATAATTCTGCACACAGTGTAAATATTGATGAGCATACCATAAAAGGAAGAAAACCTGTCGTTTCATTCAGGGGCTTTTAACCAGGTTTGCATTAGGGCTCATAGAACAGCAAATATGCCATTTTCAGCCTAACCAAGGTTACACACCCTATTAGAGACCTTAAGGACCAGAACCAAATACCCAATATAATTATTCTATGACCCCTTTAAAAACAATACTGTACTTCAATCGTCTTTGCATCTTAACTAAAAAGCCAAAGGAAGAATTAAAACAAACCATATCAGGGTAGTAGGCCACTGCTCTTTCTTGTTTGCCCTTAGACACCAGCTTGAAAAGGATTGGCAGGTCAATAATATCCTCCTCATCCAGGCCCAGCTCTTTCTTCAGCACATCCCTGTTCCAGTCAATGCAGTCCTGTTACAGACCGGTGGGAAAAAGACACTAAAGTTGACGAACTTTAGGGAGCATAATAAGCAGATGTCAAAGGTTTAACAGCCTTCTAAGACATCCAAGTAGAAACTATTGAAGGAAAAGTCCACTCATTTTCAGAATTCAAACTTTTAAAAGTTCTTTAAATATAAAATCATGACATACTTTTTAATAAATGTAATTTTCATTTGAAGGAGCTTTACTAGAGGCATCCATGTTCATCAAAGAACACTACTGCCACCTACTGGTTTGTGACGTCACGGTGCAGTATCGGCTGCTGATCAAGTCCCAATGCTCTATCGGGTGTTTGTCAATAAGTGCCATTATCCAAGTCATCTTTAAAACATTCTTCGAAATGTTGGCTACATATTACGCCTTTTTTCTCTTGCCAGAATTTCGATGGTAAATCCTCCCTCTTTAAGTTGGCAATCCAACGACGAACCGGTGGAGGATCATGAACTGGAAAGGTGAAATCATTTTCTTTTTTTTTTTTACTTTTACCAGATGTATTACAACATCCAACTACCATGTACATGGGCATTGTCACTTAAACTATAGCGCTCACGAATTTCAATGGTGAAGTCCTCTTGAAATCTAATATAATTGTTGTTGATTGCAGGTGTGTATGATAGTTTGTATACTGTAGATTTTGCTTGTAAAGTGGGGAGAATGGTCCTAGGCTTACCGCACCGTGACGTTAATTACATTTTTA
>NW_015150694.1:1068748-1070390 GCF_000732505.1 Cyprinodon variegatus
TGTGAGTGAAGGCTTTAGCCTTGACATAAACATTGTTATAAAAAGGTAACAAATTAACATAGATATAAATGTACTTTACATTATTAATTAACAAATACAAAAATAAAAAAAATCATCAAAAAGAAAAAAATATGCACTGGATTGGATCTCAGAAATCAAATTACTAAAACCAATCCAGCTAATTTGACAATATCGCAGCCAATATCTGAACCAGGTATCAGATCAGTGCATCTGTAATGATTTGTAAACTACATTACAAAAATTGACCAATTATGTCTCACTTTTTGTGTCAGTGAAACTTCTAAGATGTATTCAAGCTCCAGAAGGGGCAGCATTTGATGTAAACAGACTTGCTGCAGCCTTTGAAACTCTCAAAGTGTAACTGGGTAATCTCTAAACATTTTACAGCCAGCCTGCTTGCTCAAACTCCTTTTGATGGATGTCCATCCCAAAGTGCATGGTAATCACACACTTTAAAGTCCTTTCTACTTTTGGTCATTGAGTCGCAAATTTTACACTGTAAACATAATTTGAAATCAATGCAAATACAAAAAGCAGTTTTCTTACCAGCCAGTAGTAATCACTTATTTCCTACAACCCATTTACAGGCCAACCAGTTGCATTTGTTAAACTGTCTACTGATAAACTATGACGTTCACAGCAGTAAACATTAAATGTTTTGATGGTTTTGATGGACATCAAACATTTCCAAAAAATATTTTGGATCTAAAAAGATTTGATCTCAAAGGAAAACGGAGACTCTTACCAGGAGATCACCATAGGGGAAATAATCAAGTTCTCCATCTCTTGGTGAATCCAGAACAACAGGAAACCTGTGATAGGGCGAATCAACGTAGCCAAATTCTAGCTCATCCTGAAAAACACACATTATATTTTCCATCTCATATTCCAGTTGTTCTCAGGTGATTGGTTCAAATCCTCTTTATGAGAATCCTATAAAGACAATGAATAAATTATGTCAAAGAACAATCTTTAGAATAAAGGTTCATTAGATTTCCTGACTTGAATCCAGCGGTCTCCTCTGTTCTTGTATTCTTGGAGGATCTTCAGCTGGTGTCCGCTCCTGTAAACAAGGTCCTTCATTCCTTTGAGGAACTGGTAGTTATCAGATGTACTGAAATCACAAGCAGACATGTATTTTTTTGTTAACAAATATATTTTTTACAGCATGTCAAAATGTTGTAGCCGTTGATTATTGGATATGATTTTTTTCTTTTTTTAATGAATGAAACTGAGTTTTATCAATTTCAAGTTTTAGTTTTCTGAAAAAGCTGGAATGAGATAAGAAAACAATCAAGCTTACGCTGCCTGAATTGCTTCTAAACAAAAAGGAAGGACGACTTTAGCGAAGCTACTGACAAACATCTTTATCATTCATTAGTTCTCTCTAACCTGCAGATAAACACCTCCTGAGGCTCGAGGGTGTTGGGCGTCATGATCCATGGCGAAACTCTAAACACCACTTTGTCTGTGAAAACAGGTGTCTCAGGAACGCCCTTAAAAAAAGAAAAAAAGGGGGATGAGTACGCTACTATATTCTGTAATTAGGGGGGCCACATGCCGAAGGCATGGCCCACCTACTACTATTGCACATATTTATTCCGCGTATTATTATTAGGGG
>NW_015150694.1:1072955-1074258 GCF_000732505.1 Cyprinodon variegatus
CATTATTGGAAGGAGGCCAGAATTAGAGGCAGGCCTCTATTTCTATTTGATCAATACAGACTACCAGTGGAATGAATAAAAATGAGATTTTGTGTCTCTTTGAACCTATAAAATACTATGTTCATTTATTGAAAAAGTACAGTTATCATAACGGTATACAGAACATTATTCAGACATCTTCCAGCAGCTGCAATTTTTCTGCACGGCAATACAAAAAAAAAAAGACACAGAATGGAATCTTGGCCAAACTGACTTGCGAAACAAAGTTTTTAAAAAAAATTAATGGAAACTGTTCTGCCATCACAGCAAAATTTTATTTGAGGCAGGCTAAGTGGAAGTAGGCTACCAGCATCATATACTTCAAGAAAAATTCAGAACAACGAAGGCCAACGGAATTCTGTCATTTTAAGGTACCTGGTTACCAGACCTACCAGTAATCACATGTCTCTTTCAGATCAGAAT
The DNA here is from genome assembly GCF_000732505.1 of Cyprinodon variegatus. Classification (NCBI taxonomy): domain Eukaryota; kingdom Metazoa; phylum Chordata; class Actinopteri; order Cyprinodontiformes; family Cyprinodontidae; genus Cyprinodon; species Cyprinodon variegatus. The sequence goes on from NW_015150694.1 coordinate 1,073,418, forward strand.
GATTAAGTAAGGCCACTATGATGTCTTTGTAAGGATGGGACTTCCCATGCTAATGGCTTGGATTCGTTAGCAAACATCGCCCACCTGTGGTACTTGTATGTTACTATCACAAATTGTTGAGGACTGCCCAGGAACATCCTTGGTTCTAATTATAGCCCCGGCCTGTATAAGAGTCCGACCATTATTTACCTCCGCCGACAGCGAGACTGGCCATTGTTAGAGACCTAGTCGCTAATGGAATACAGGCCAATATTAGAGGATTTACGGTATATACTGGAGGAGAGAGCCCCATCTAGTGACCCCCCCAAAAAAAGAAAACAAACAAAAATACACATATTTGACTCTAATATCAGTTAACTGACTCTTCAGAGATGATCACTACTTTTTGTTTTCCATTGGTCACGGGACCTCAGCTCCCAGCAGGTGCCTGCCTCTTTGTTGTCTCTCCCCCAAAACAAATCCCATGATGCTTTGTGAGGAGAGCTCTTCAAAAGCATTCTGAGACATATCTGCTCATCTAGTGACCGTGGTTGCACACTTTCAGGTGCATTTTAGGAAATTTTGAGTCCACTATTTTTTCCACTACTAGACATTCGGACATTCATATAAAAAAGTGGATGCTCGGACACAGCCATGCACTGATTTTTTTTTTTTCTTTTTTTACAGCTTATGTGGATGCAGAAGATGTTACTAATAATGCTGTACTCTAACATTTATGTTAAAAAAATATTATTATTATTATTATTATACATGCTACATTATCAGACGCATAGAAAAGCAATGCTGAAGAAATATTTACTTAAATATTATATATTAGTATGACAATAAAACACAAAGCAGA
>NW_015150695.1:0-68127 GCF_000732505.1 Cyprinodon variegatus
TGCATGCGCATTTTTTAAGTGGAGAAGGAGCTTCTTTTCAAAAATTCGCAAAAATCCTCCACTACACCTTTAATTGTTTTTGTGGCTCCTTCCGTAAGCCATGCCGTTGAATCTATAGTTGTATTCTCAAATCTTGGCCTAATAAAACACAAGATATATTTTCACAGAATTATGTGTCAAAAAAAAAGGTGAAATACACCTTTAAATGCTGCATGGTGGCACAGCTGGAAACAAAAGTCAGCAGAAGAAGTTCTAGATGCCGACCAGGGACTTTCTAAATGGAATTTGTGCATTCTCCCTCTTAACAGTGGGTTCTCTCCAGGTACTCCAGATTGTTAGGTTAATTAGTAACTTTAAAATTCCCTTAGCTTTCGTGTTCATGCATTGTATCTCTCTTGGTCTCCCTGTAGGCGACTGCCAACCTGTTCAGGGTAACCTCAGAGAGCCATCATGGCAACATGTGTTAGCAGTCGTTCACTTGTTGACTGTCATCCTAGGTCCCAGGGTGAATTCTTGTATGGAGCTTCAAAGAGAGGCTAACACTATTATCTTGTGCTTCTTCTATTCACCAATAACCGTGGTGTTGTTCATTTTTCTACTTCTCACCAAGCTTGATGCCATTTTAGCATTGTGTAGGCATGCTTTTTTTTTTTCTGATCTGAGAAAGCTTTTTGGTCTCACCAAAGGCAGTGGGGATATTTGATATGACAATAAGATTTTATATACTGTATATATATATATATTATGATCTGATTATAATCTTTATACAAATTTTTTAGACATTTCTGTAGATTTCATGTCTGTTAAAATATTCCTATTTTACATATTCTAGACCATAAATTTCTATGTAAAGTTGTTCACTATGGGATCAAACAAGTATTTCTCACAGCATATCTGATTTGACATCACAATCTCCTGCTGACAATGTTTTAATGCAGAGCCCTTAGCTGAGAAGAAAAGGCCAATGCTAGCATATTGTGTCTTTATTATAATATGTCAAAAACTGAGCTCATAACTGTTAACTGTAGATGCAGATATTCATTCTTGTTAAGACATACAGACAAAGTTATTCTCTTGCTATGTAAACTCAATACTTTACTCCAGCATTCAGTCATCAAATTTTTGTATATATATTTATTTATATAATTCTGACTAATTACAGGGTTTTAGGTTTCCATTCCAGTGTAACATTTTTTGCACACACACGTTTTTCAATGTACTTTGGGACAAACGTTTTTTTTTTTTCCTATTTTTTGTACATGGCTTTAAAGGTAACAGAGCCAGTCTTGCTTTTTGCCTGAAACTTCATAAGAATTTCACTCACCGATAAATTGGCCCCTCTGGGTATTTTTGCTAATTCCTGAAGAGTGTGATATTGTGGGCTGTTGTGGGTCTTGGCCTTTTGTGATTTGTGTTTGAGTATAAGTAGATGCTTTTGATCGCTGCCTGGGCGAATTAAAGCAGATACAGACACATGGGAGTGCAAACGGTAAACTTGAAATTGCAAATTCTTGTGCAATACCAGCAGTTTTGGAAGGGCCCACATTTTTTAAATGTGGGCTCTAGAACTCTTTTTTTCTTTCTTTTTTTATGTTTTCCTCATTCAAAATTTAGCTCCAAAAATATTTGTATTTTGTTAAGAACTGATCAGACTGGCTACATGAAGCAGCAAAGCAAAAACTTTGCACCAACTTTTGCATTTATAAATACTGTTAATCAGTCTGTTGCATGTAAAACCTGGCAACTTCTGTAACAGCTACCTGGGATTGCCTTTAGAAAGTCAACTTTCAGGACTACAATTACTTTGATTTTACTAAAATGTAATGTATAATTTCCCACAATATTGTCCAATAATTCCCCAATTGTGGGACAAAAATAGATTTTCTATTTTTGTCTAACTATTGGATAACCTATTGAGATACTTAAACAATTATTAATGAAGATATTTTTGCTTGCAACAGTGAGTATTTAGGACTCTGTGTTCTTTTTTTCAACAGATTGTTTTCAAGTTATATTGGTTGCTGAAAAAGTTTAATTTAAAATTAAATGTCATTAAAACATTTTTGATTGTAACAGAGGCAAAAGAAAAATACAATAACAATAAAGTGGTTTTAGTTCCACCTTTAACAACTTGCAAGAGTTATATGTGGCCATAGTTTGGATGCTATAGCTGTGTAATGACATCATCACTTTTTTAACAAATCAGCTGCTTTTTCTAGTATGATGAAAAGGTCAAATTCTTCTAGATTTAATGCAGATAAAATCTGTTTTTTTCATGTTTTTAATTTTTGTGTTTGACCCTATATATATTCTGGTTAGTACTCTGTTCTTTGTTGTGGTGTCTCCTCTACTCCACAAGTCGGTATTTCCTCAAGTTGCTGATGCGTCGCTGTACCGATGATGCCAAGAAAAATATGTTTACAGAACATTCATCCTAATTCTGCTTGATGAGCAAAGTAATTCAGACTGTGATCCTGCCAGCTGTCAAATAATGCACAATAGTTCAATCCTGCCATCACTCATGCTGGTCTGCCGGGGGTACAAAAGGACTCCCCCGCTTCCCTCTTGACTTTCCCCACACAGAGATGCGACTAGAGATAGAATTATGCATTTTTCATGAGGCACTGAATCCAAGTGTGCTCGCTCCTTCAGCTCAGTCTGGGCTTATTTTTTGGTATGTCAATACCTCCAGCTTTTTTATGATGTGAATGTTTATCTGTGGAGCAAACAAAATAGAAAAAGAAAAATCTTCAGATTTATCCTCATAATTGCCAGCATGAGTAAAAAAAAAAAAAAAAACTTTTTAGAAGTATTCCTGTTTCAAAAGCTTAACTGCAAAAGTTCATTCTATGCATTTCTTAAACATATTCCAGCATTTACTGTTTTTGCAAAATGCAGATAAAACATCTTGCCATACTGGGTGTGTTTTAGAAAGTGAAATACAAACAGTATAACCCAGAAATTATTTATTTCTTTTTGTTTTTAGGCTACATCTTTCTATAGCTTGTCATTATTTATTTAATACTCTCTCAGCTCAGGCACGATATACCAATATCAAATCTATTGGAGAAAAAAAACTAAACAAACAAACCTCCAAATGCATTTAGAAAATTGTGAAAACTTGAATGTTGTTACTCATTTGCTTTCAAATTTGCAAATATATAAAGTAGAAAGGAAATCAGATTATGTCAGTTTAAATTTAATCCAACTATTACTAGGTGGATGTAACATGGGCTTGAGTATACATAGAATCAAATTTTTTTATGTCTCTGCTGCTGACTTTAGGCACAAGACCCTCAGGTGCTGGAACAACTGTCCAAAAACATCACACGCATGGGTTTGACCAACTTCACCCTCAACTACCTCAGGGTAAGTACCTTGAGTGTGTATATTGTGTATGTTTAGGGGGTAAGGGGGGATAAATCCCGCTTTTGGTTTGTGCAATTCTGTTACTCTTTCTGCATGAAAAGGAGATATTCTTGTCTGTTTTTATACTTAGAAAAACAAAGTGACTCATAATTTCTAATGAAGTACCATGTCTAGACTTCATATTGTCATTTTATTGTGCAGAATATTCATGCTGCGTCATTTGCAATGTTCTCTTTGTCAAAAAAATATAACATGCTCTACAAATAATTTGAAATGTTCTGCTGAGAATTCTTACATTTGCTGATTTTAAAGCACAATGGTTAATTTTTTACTCTCTGATTATCTGTATCGGTAGCTGAAATATGCACTTGCTTAGCTTCTTCTATTGAAATTTAAAGCTAAAAGGTTTTCAATCTTTATTGTTTTAATTGAATGGGTACATGTAAGGAAAATAATGATAAAGTTTATAAATAAACATATTTTTCTCAGCATTTTAACATGTATTATCATGAGATAATAAGCTGGCTGATGGTATTAGTGATGATTTCAGTGGGTTTTGTTTGTGTTTTTCAACACCACAGTTGACTGACAGGTTCAATTTTCAAATGGGGGAACAAGAGGACAGAAACGGGGAGAGGAAAGAATTAATTGGATACAGAAAATTAGCATAACATTAATGAACGCTCCCTGTTGAGACTCATAATTGTGAAATGGCGCGAATCAGTATACGGCACCTTCGCAGCTTATTATAGCCGGGTGAAGAAAAACACACAGAGAAGGAGCGAGGGAGCAGGATGTTATTTTTTTGTTTTGTTTTTCTCTTAACAAAGATTTTCCATACAGAGGACAACTCCTGCATGGCTGAAAGGGAAAAACGCTGCTAATCCTAATTTAAGCATCTTTAATTACAAACTAAAGGCTTCCTTTCTGCTTCTCCAGTAATTTGGTGATTCACAAGGTCAGCACTTAAGAAATAAAATGATTTTTATGGCTTGAGTGCAAAAAATGTGTTTAGAGGTTAAGATCAGCGTAAACTGTCATAGTGTGACTCTTTCAAACCTGAAATATCCCACCAAATCAATTTGTAAGCAGTATTTCTTAGAATAAACTTTAGCACAGTTTGGAGTATTGATGAGCATTTTTTTTTTTTACTTCATTCTGTAGCCATGCAGGATTCTAAAACACTGCATTTGAAGTCTAGAATGAACTCTGACCAGTCGAGGATCAATATTTAAATAGTTTCACCACTAAATAAACAGATAATCCAAAATAACTTATCTTTAAGCACTTCTCCGTATCTTATTAAATCCATCTTGAGGTCTGACTCTTCAGGTTTGAAACCGCTGCTTTATAGTCAACGTCTCGCACACTTTGTAAGTTATGTTTTCTGTCATTCTTATCTGGGGTTGTCAGTTTAAAATATTCCCTTTCCTCAAATTAAACAAGTAATAATATGCCTTTGGAAAAAGTTTTTCCTAGCATTTATCAGTCCTTCCAAGAGAGACTGACGGCTTCCTGGCTAAAGGGGCGACAACTTGCATTCTCCCCCACTCAAACACACACATCTTTTTTTTTTCATTTGTAGTGTCTAAGCCTTCTCTCCGTGTATTGGAGCTGCTAGCTTCCTACTATTCAGCCTGAAAATAGCCCTTGTTTTTAGGCAGAGAGCCAGGGCTTGTTGGCTGAGCCGGGGAGGGATATTACTGTGTCAGGAGGGAACCATCAGAGGAGAACACTGGATTAGTCTGCCACAGGGATGCTCACTTTACCTCTAGCTGCGTCGCATCCAAACACAACCCAGCGTCCCAGTTCACAGAAAAAAAAAAAAAAGCAACACACATCGCTATGTTCATGTGGGGTAATTTGGCTTAGGCACTTGGCTTTGCTGCTGTTAGATTGACTGGTTTAAAACTTGGAGAACATTTATCGCTTCTCCATAGATTCTTAATGTTGCATAGATGCGTCCAGTCCTGTTTTATCATTAGCTGTGAGTGGACTGTACTCAATCCATACCTCCTGTAACGGATTTCTAAATTTCACCTTTTCAAGATGGGAATAACTTGTTGATTAGAACTGACATAAGAAAAGTAGGAGTGGTGGGATGCTGAAGGTCAGATGAGATCATTTGAACATGCAAGGAATGATTAACAGTCTCCTTTTCTTTCAGTAATGACTATGAGAGTGCCCTTGAGCAACTTAGTAAACCCACGCCTTCAGTCACTGCAGCAGTTTTGACCTTATATTACAGCCTGATTAGGAGACAGCAAATATGTGGACATATTAGAGTAGTTAACAGCTGCTGGAAAACTTCATTGCACAGGTCAATAAGTCTGGAAAAGTAAAGAATGTGAGTTATTTTCAGGTTTTGGATAGGAATTGAAAAAGATAATCGAGTATATACAAATGTTTGTATTTCAAGCCTTTTTTTTTCTTTCTTTCTAAAACTGTTTTCATCCTAATAGAAACATGGACCCTTATGTGTTTTTTCCTTTGTAAGTTTTTTTTTTTTGTAAAAACTGTCATTCCTATCCAAGAATTTACACCAAACTTGCATTGACTGCTGTGCAGGTATCGCAAGGAACCCCGATTTAATTCAAATCAGTGTCTACACTCTGATTGTTCCCCAGTGCAATGCGGGTGTGGTTACTGAGGCCTCCTGAAAACAGAAAATTAGACACCAAACAGGAAAAGCTACTGGAGAATTTCAGAATAAAATCAAATTACTAACTTCAGCTTGATTTTTGTTGATGCGCCCATGAGGTCAGAGTGGCCAAATGGTTCTTATAAGCTTTCACACCCTTTCAAGTGGCGCCCACAGAATTTTCACAGAGCGCTGCTACGCAGACACATCCACTTTGAAAAAACGTGGTGGATGAGCGCCAAATATATATATCTGGAGACATCTTGCAATTTAGCCCATGAATATAACCACAATCAACAGATTAACTCTTAAAAAGAAATCACTGTCACCTTTGCATGACATGAAGAGGCTCTGATAAAGTTTGAAAAGCCTCAGGTAGTGTCCGTGTGTTTCATTTTCAACGCAGAATCTAGGCATGTTAAGCATAAATCAATCTTTATACTGATCTGACCATATTTTAAAGCACAAGGAACCTGACTATTCCCGCCTTCATGTGGTATGGTAGTAAGTTAAATAACAAAAACTAACATCTAAATTGCACATGAACACCCACTGGTTTTGTAATTTATACTGGAAAACTGGGGGAAAAAATGATATCCGAGTTACGGAGAACAGGTAAACTTTGACCGTTCAACATGGCGTAGAGCAGAGAAACTATTGTCTATGGCGAGTACTAGATTCTTAAGTGTTCTCTCATGTTGTTTGTAGCCTACATAATGCTGTGACATATATTTTTAAAAAAATGTATCACCCTTTATGTGTTTTTGAAAATACCGTTATTGTTTGATTTCAACAAATTCTCACTAACAGTTAGTTGATGCATTTGATGCATCCTGTTCTTCCTGTAGCAGATGATTTAGGAAATCTAGAACTGTCTTCCCCAAGTATCAGAACAGGCTAATCTGTGCATCCATAACAGAAGCACTGGAAGACAAAATAATTTCCAATTCACAAGTGGAAAAGATCATCTTTACCATACCATGTAAAGGCAGCATAAATCATTGGTCTCTTTTCAACCATTAGTTCTACTCGCCTCTCAAAACCTTTGGTGTGAAGTTTGATGGTGCCTTTATTTTGCTAAACAGGGAAACCATGGTTAATTTCCCTCTTAAAGATCTTTAGATGTTAATCATGGCATCAATAACTACATAGCTAGATTTCTCTAACCAATTACACTGTGGATCAGTCAATAAGATATAGTCTACAGCTAGTGCAAAGTGTAGCAGCTTGTTTTCTCATTGAGACAGCAAAAACATTATCATATTTCACCTCTTGCCAGCTTGTAATGGGCTGACACCTCAATATCTGGCAGAACAGTTTCACTCTCAAATCTCAGCTAACAGGGGTCTGCTGGAAGTCCTTGGAGCTAGGTTAAAGACTGCAGGTAATGAGGCTATTTTCTGGTGACCGACCTTTGGCTTTAGTATAGCCAATAATGGAGTATCAGGTCTGCCCTAACCTTTGACACCTAAGGGGGGGAAAAAAACTGTTATTCTTCTTTTAATGCATTTTCTAAATAATTCCACCAATTCATCATGATTTCTTTAATCGTTATGCAATTAAAGGAAGGAAAAGCAACTCCAAATTCTTAGCCTGGAAAGAAAAATGGAATTTAAATGGAAAACAAACCTTGATATGGATGGTTCAGGCCACAACTTTTTCTAATATATGTAATAAAAAGCACAGCAAACCAACAACTCCTTGATCTTGACAAATTTGCTTTTATGAGTCATTTTTTAGCTGTTTAGATTCTCCTAATGGAATACAGACACTGCAGGAGAGCTTAGACACTAGTGGTAATAGCTACTGTAATGGAAAGAGTCGGCAGAGCTATGAGAAACCAACATTTCCAGTTAATAGGATACAGATTTGAAGCAAAGAGATGAAGTCAAAAGTTTGGTGAGCACATCCGCCCACAAAGTTCCCCCTCCCTAAAAACATTTTGCAGCTACTTCCAGATAATATGGAGCATAAATGTTGGTTTGTCCAAAGTTGTTTTCTACAAATGATCGTGCTGCTTTTCCTCTAGTTGAGGAAAGGAAGAAGAAAGGAGCTGATGAAGAAATAATGCTATGTTTTTCTGTTTTACCAGGTGGCTAATTTCTTTTTTCTTTGGTTAATTAAAAATAATGCAAAACATCTTTTAAAGTTATTTGATTTCCTTGACACCTCTGCTCACCTGCAGCATGATAAAAGTTGCTGAGGCTTTTAACTAACTTGTCCCTAACATATCTGGATGGTCCTGCAGCTGAACAGTGCGGCATAACCTGCTTCTAATATCCTCCAGATGTTCTGTAGTTAAGAGGATCCTGATGTATTTAAGATGACATACTGACCCCTGATTCCTCTCAAAGCAGGTCGCTAGAGATTTAGTTTTTTTTTCCAAAATGAATATTTTACTTGTGGTCTTTCAATATAAGGAAGTTATGAGACCCAACATGGAAGGGACAGACTGTTCTCTGTGGTTACTCTCCTAAAGAGGGAATATATAATATATGAGAACGTGAATGAAGTGTGACCTACAAAATATTTGGCACTGTTGCTAAAGATGTACAAAAGCTTTAACATATTTGCTTTTGAGACTTTGTGCAGTTCTCCAACAGTAAACTGTAGAGGTGTTTTGTTTTGTTTTCTTTAAACTAACTCAACATTCTAGTTTTAATGAACTCATTGCTAAAGTTGTATATTTTGAAGTCTTTCCCATTTTTATGAGTGACAGAAATAAATCTGTGTTACATTTATACCTAATTGAAACAGGGTCAATGATTATCAATAAGAATTTCCTCTGATTGATAATAAAAAAGAAAGTATGAATAATGCATTTTGGGTTCTTAAAAGGCACAATCGCAGGGAGTTCATGAACTATCTTTTCTTCATTTCAGGGGGTAGGGGGTTTAAAGGTTTACAAAAGTACCCTTATGCCATAAATCTTTTTAAATTTACTTACATACCAACAACAAAATGTGAATTATTTTGTGTGATAGACCAATATAAAGTAAACCAAGAGAGGACAGTCAAAAGGAAAGAATGCAGAGTTTTAAAAATCTTGCATATATTATGTTCTATTCCGTTCTGCTATTTAACAAGCCCCTTTTTAATCTGAAGTCCAAATAAAAACCACTTAGAACCCCTTTCTCTCAGGAGGGCACCAAATTGGTTAAGTCTACTTGTATCAGTATGAATCCAGCTTACAGGCCTGTAAGACGACATTAGAGAACAAACAGCTTTATCACAAGCAGGGAATAGAGGTCCAGCAAGGAAAGCTGACATGTTAATCAGCTATTTATCATCTCAGATGAGAAGAAGGCTATTGTTAAAAAAACAGCTAAAAGTAGATTCACCCAAAGTTTGCATGTAGAGGCTATCCCAGACATGAGAGCACCACGGTGTGATCTAAAAAAAAAAAAAAAGGCTTTTTGGCCTAAATTACAAAATGCAACATTTGTGCAAAGCTAACACAGCTGTCACTCCCTGTGGACACCATTATCCAGTAGGATGTTTACCAAAAATGATGCCAAAGCTACAGGCAAATGATTCAGATATAAGCTTAAATACAAAGTGTCCCAGTCAAAGTATTTACAGGTGAGAATCTGCGGTAAAGCTTTAAATTTAAGCACTCCATTCAGAATGATGGAGCTTTAGATAATTACCAAAAAAAGCATGGGCTACAGTATATTTATTTTTTTTGCTTTTCCAGAGGCACATTGAGCATTTCCCAAAATATATATTTGTAGAAAAAGGTGCTTCAGCAGCCTGATGTAATGTTTCAGGAGGGACGAACATATAAGTACTGCAGACTTTTTGGAGTTTTATTAATAAAAAAAAAAGCAAATTGATAGATCTGTTTAATTCCGTGGACACTCTGTTGAAAAATGTAATTAAGTTTGTGGATAAAGTGTCAAAATGTGAGAATTTAGCTATTGGAATTCTCCAAGTTCTCCAAGAAGCCCTTTGATATAGTTGATAGATATATTACTTTTTACTTAGACCTCAGTGATTAAATGAGTGATTATTTAGCAAAAAACTCATCCTTTTCTGGTTTTGGTTTACCATGAAAGAAGCAGCATCAGCAGTAAGGGACAGGTGCTGTTCTCTCATCAGTAAATCTCCTTTCACTGATGTTTGCTTTCTCTCGTTGTGTCTGCAGTTGTGCGTCATCTTGGAGCCCATGCAGGAGCTCATGTCGAGGCACAAGACCTACAACCTCAGTCCCCGCGACTGTCTCAAGACATGCTTATTCCAGAAATGGCAGAGAATGGTAGCGCCACCAGGTAACTACCTAATTTATGGTGTGTTCTTTCAATAAAACCATAGACATGGTTCCCTCAGCAAAACTCTTCAGTCAGTTTTTCTTTTTCCTTAGAATTTAATAAATAAAAATGAGCCCTAATAGGGCTGAAGTAACCAACATTATAAAAAGCTGGTTCCTTATAAAAAATGGTGAGAGGTAATTGCTCCCTCTACTGAGTTTTGAGTTTATTCTTCCATTTAAACAGCTTTTAATTTCACTCCATCCATCACTGTACAGGAATATTTTCACTCAGAGTACGTATTATTGCATCATTTATGTTTCCAAATTTGCCATCTTAATCCTAGAAATACATTTTTTTTATTTGCCTGTCAGGTATATGAAATCATCAGAATTCAGGGTTGCCTCTTGAATCTCAACCCTGCCAATCTTTAACGGGCCTCTCAGGCGCCCTTGATTGATGTTTGCAGGCTGGTTTCTGAAAAGTACCGAGCTTAAATTGGCTGTGCGGTCTTAAGCCGAAGAGGGAGTAAGCCGAGGCCTTTTTCTTTCTTTCTTTCTTTTTTTTTTTTTGGACACATTGGAGTGGCTGCAAATTACAGCAATGCTTAGCGAGGCGTGACGAGATGTCTTTAAAAACCAACACCAGTCAAAAAGCCTTTGACTCAGACCTGTGTATCTTTAATTAAGAGTGCCGGGTGTAATCAAACTCGCAGATCCAGCTCCCTGGACAGCGGCTCCCCAGTGTCGACGACATTCTTCAAAGAAGAGAAAAAAAACAGTCAGAGATGAAAAAAAAAGAAAGTATTTTATGAATATAATAAAGACTCCTGGCTATACTGATAGTTATTTGTGCTTATGGGAAAAGAGCCAAAGCAGATCTGCAAACCTCTATGCATGCAGTTTTATTTATAAGGTAAAAACAAACAAATTTTATTTTTTAATTTTAAAATTACTCCTGACACTGCTGACCCTCTAAAAAGAGGTTATTTCACTTTATTTATTCGCACGTTGACACATCTGTAACATCATCTTTTCGGTTTAGCTGAAATGAGGGTTTTCCTTATTGGTGGGGTTTTGTTCCACTTTTCCTGTGATTCTTCTCCGGCTCGGAAACAGGTTGGGATTTCAGCAGGAAGGAAGCCACAGGCGCATTTATGCTCTGATAAGTCCTTTTAGTGGAAATGGAAGCAACTTTTGTGCGTCACAGACTCAGCATCGGAGGAAACCAGTGGGATAAAACAAATGATTGTCTCCCACAATAGGAGCGCATTTTTACTTGTTTTTTTTTTTTTAACAAACACGTTTGTCCAATTTTTGAATAAAACAAGATAAGATACAGATAAGAATTCCCTTTTTTGTTTAGGCTCTGATTTGTGGAGCTACTTTTGTTTGTATTGTAAGTCTCTGATTGTTATAACTGAATATGAGAGCATCTCCCTTGGCGTGATTAGAAGGAACCTCAATAAATGTATTCCACTTTTCAGACATCTGTTTGAAGATTGCGGCAGGATTTTTCTGTCTTCTCTTGAGATTAAAAGGAATAATGCTTTCTAACATGTCGGGAGAATTTGCAAAACCTTGTATTCATAAATTATGCACTATGTTCTTTATCAAAAGCAAGTGAACGAGTGAGGGATAAAGCCTGAACTATTTACCTGTGTAACTTTGAAATACTAATTATTTTACTTGTAATGTAATTGCACATTCTACTTAATGTGTGCTGAGTTACCCAGTAATGTTATTAGCATCTGTTTAACAATCCTCTGTTGTCACATCCGATATCCTCCTCTCTGTTTAACAAACTGAGAAAAACAAAACAGATTTTTGCTCCGGTTTCAGCTGGACACCCACAGAACTTCAAAACGGAAATATTTCCCACAAATCACAAAAAAGGTATCTTCTCTCTAACAATGGGAGCTGTCCGAAAGCAGCGTTATGTTTGTTGCTCGCTTGAATGGTCTGAAATACATTTTTATGTGTGAGGTTATCACAGCTGCTCAACTGCCTGTTGACAAATGAAGTGTTGAATGTTTGTGATGATTTGTGTATAACTTGTAGTTAAAGCTGTTTAGGGGGAGTGGTGGCCTAGTGGTTAGGGCTTAGAATCCTGAGGTTGTGAGTTCGAAACCTTCTTCCACAGACCACCACTTTTGCTCTCTGAGCAAAGACCCTTAACCCCTGGTTGCCCCACGATGGCAGCCCACTACTCCCCAAAGGGAATGGGTTAAATGCAGAGGTAAATTTTTCCAATGTGAAATCATTAAAGTTAAACTATTATTATTATTAATAATTGGCAATGAACAATAAAAATAATAGGAGTTGAGCAGTGATTCTACTTATGTTTCTTGCTCTTGTTTTGCTCCTGCTTTAGAATTTGAATCAAATTGAACATCAAGGTCTATAGTTGAGCATTTGTGCTAATAACACAGGGGTTCTTTCTTATAACTGCATGTTTTAGGAGATGTTAACGCTTGTGTGGTTTCACCTCCATAGATAACAGAGCATGCATCCTTGTTTAATAGAGTGTCTTATCTGTGTAGTATGTCTGTGGGGTGTCTGTCTGCATGCTTTGCAGTGTACTAGCACTCCGAACAAGTTTGCATGATCTCACCTACACATTGTACACGCTGCACACACTCCTACACCTTGTCTCCGTCTGTATGCATTATGTTCTTGGCATGGCCTCTGTTTCTCTTTGCTGGTCGCGCCAAAGCTGAGCCTGCCCGACAGACAACGACGAAGAGGAGGAAACGGAAGAACTCAGCCAGCAGCGCCAACAGCAGTGTGGGCACAGCCGCCAGCAAGAAGCGCAGCCCCGCCACCAACTTCAGCCTCTCCAGTCAGGTACCTGTAAGCATCAGCTCCTCTCGGTTTGCCTCTTCTTTTATCTACATACAGCCATTTTGCAGTATTTTTTTTTTTCTTTAAGCATCTCAGAAAGGAGCTTTAATTGGTTTATGTAGCTGCAATTGAATGCTTGCAGGGTTTCACACAAACACCAGGATTACCTAATGGTATTTCAGTTTGTAGGATTTAAGTTATTTTTACAAATGAAAGAAAAGGCTTTAAAACTGTAAAGAAAATGAGTTAAGAGAGGAAATGAAATGAAACAAAATAGAAACGTCCAAAGCAGGAACAGGTTTTATTGAAAGGTTGCAACATTTAGGTTGCATCGTGACTAACCATTACAGATGCCTCCTAAATGTTCTCAGAAAAGCCTTCTCAGAATGTTTATTCAGACAGACCAATCAGCATTGAGACCCTGTTGCTCATCCAAGTGACCGAAGCCTTGGGCTTTAAAGAAAATAAAGAAAATCTCTGAGTCAATAGAAAAATGTGGGTGGTGAAAATAATGCTTTGCCCTCTCACAGCCACCATACTGACCAGGCCCTTGAGCAAGACACTGATCTCACCATCCCCTCACTTTTACTCAAATATTGGCGACAAGCCTGCCAACTGAAAACAAAAACATTTTATGATCATCTTTAAGCTTACAGTTTTTAAGCCTTTTCTGTCAGAAATGCAAAGAATTGTAAATCTGTAAATGTACTTTTCATCAGGAATATTAAATATTAAAGAAATGGGAAAATGTGTTTCAGAAAAGTGTTAAAAAGTGAATGCAGGTTACTATCATTACGTGGCATAAAAGTATTCAGTTTTTCATTTTCGTTCGGATAAACAAATAGAAAAATCTATTTACATCTCCATTATAAAACATCTCATACACAAAGTCAGTCAATGCACTTTGAATATAGGTAAAACAGATTTAAGACATTAAATGCATAAAAAAAAAATCATGTTACTTTAGCAAAATTACGCATTCAAGATGTTCATGTTTCTCTAAAACTGAGGTTAAGAGATTACCTCCTTTACAATCCGAAACAGTGTATGTGTTACTAAGATCAACAGTTCCCCTTTCCCAGGCCTATTTGGCACAATTTTGTTGGTATGTAACTTTTTTAAGCTTTGATCTGACAATAGCTACGTTTACATGGGCATATGCATTACACGAGGCGAGGGGGGGTGGCATCCCCCTTCTTAAAAAATCTTAAAAAATCATCTACCTTCTAAAATGAACATCCCCCCATACCTTTCCCTGTGACATTTTCTTACTGAATGTGTAAAATTTCTACTATATATTAACAGTAATGGCAATAATATTGCCCTTTCAACATTTGGTGGGCTGTGGGCTTATGAGTAGCCTGAGCAAAATAAATAAAATAAAAGAAGCGGCCTACCATGACTATGAAACTGATCCCAGTGCGAAATTTGTCCTCTGCATTTGTCCCTATGTAGGGGCAGCGATAGCCATGCCAGTCCAGGGACTGACTGCAGTTCTACTGTAAGGTGTCTTGGTCAAGTTCAATGACCGGCGAACCTGACATGTAAAAACCATACCTTGCATAATGTTTTAGGTTAATAGACTATATTAATTTTGGCTATGTGTGCTTCCAAAAAATATGAAAATAAATTCCCCCTTCCCCCTTCTTTTTTTTACAACTAGACTACTGGGCATATGTGTGATCAGAGTAAACAAGTGGTTGGACAAAAAATTTGTCATGTAAGCATGTCAGTCGGAATATTCCGATCGAATTACGAAATAAATTATAATCCAACTGAGAGGGATGCTGACTGACAAGCCAGTTAGCATGTACGCAAACACTTAACAGGATCGAGTTATTCTGAATGAGGCATCCTGGCCTAATTGAGCATATGCACCCTATGTCAATTTGACGTATATTCACTTTGGCTGGCTAATTGCTCTGGGTATCTGTTTTTATAATATGCGATAGGCAAGTCTACAAATAAAATTGCAATCTACTTATTTATCGTTTTTTTAATCAGGACATTTAAATCAGATTGTAAAATTTTGAGCTAAAGATAAAGGAAAATGTAGTTGATAAGTTTCCTTTTAGCCAAGTCTTGTATGGTTTTTTAATATAGTTCACCCACCTTACTTAATGACGTGTTGTATTTTCCCAGCTCTAGGTATAAACTTGGTATATTCTTGGATCATGCCCATGCATGTTTATCACTGTAACATTTATTTTAAAAACCATATAATTGCATTGAGATCTTTTGCTTTTTAAATGTAACTGTTTACTGACCATCTGTGGAGTTCACAGTAAACTTCTTTGTTCCATATGTTATTGTTATTGGCTGAATTACTTTTTTTGGCTAATTAACCAGGCATAAGGTGACAAAGCTACTTAATTGGAGCTTTTTCAAGTGTTTCCAAGTAAATTTTCTTCAGTGCAGACTAAGCTTCTGCATGTGATAACATGAGAGTGGTAAATAATGTTATTTTAGGGATAATGCTGAGATATATAAGTCAGTATATGTCATGCATACATTTATGAGCAGTACTTCTTGTGTGTAGTACAGTATATACTGTATGGGGTTCACCGTTCATGGTGCAGAGTCGTTTTAACATGTCCAAAGCATGGCAAAACTGTGGAAGCCTGGCTTAGCTGGAGAACAAATTGTTTTTTCTAGTGTCAAATAAGATGCCGCTGTGTTATATTTTTAACCTGGACTAAAACCATTTTCCAATGCAAACAGAAAACAAGCCAACCGTGTTATACAGTTAAAAATTATTGTTGAACTTGATCAAACTTGATTTTGTAGAAAACATTTCATTTCAAACATGCACTGTTTTTTTCTCTCTCTTGTCAAAAGAACTTGCATTTATAGTTTTAAAAGTATTCGCTTGTAGACAATACATGTTGAGAGTGCTGTACATACTTGTTTTTAAATACATACAAGGGTGTGAATGATATAAGCGGCCTTAAAACACGTATACTGTCCGTGTGAATGTCTAATAAACAGCACCTTTAGGATTCTATTAGTGCCAATTCTGCTCAGCAACTCTACTGTTTATAAAGCTAAAAGTAGAGTTACTGTTCCTTCTAACACCTTCTAACCAAGCTTGATAGGGGGACAAAAGCTGCTATTTCTACTTGTGCAATCTACGTGTGATGATTTAAGCCTTATATAACTTTAGCATTGTTTCAATTTTAAATGTCACATATTTAAAAAAAAAAAATCCCCAAAACCAAATCTGAAATCCATTAGCTTGTAGTTGTATTTTAGTTTTAAAGAAAGACGTTTCACATAAACGTGAAGAGTATTTCAAATGCTTAATGTTTGCAGAAAGGTATCATAGTATCATCTTTTCTAGGATGAACTCAGTATAACCTGCAAGGCTTAAAATGAATTTTGCAAGCATGCAACTTCATAACCTGTTTAAGACTGAAAGTGCCTGATTTGGCAACATGGCTGTAAAAAAGGTTACTAGACGTACTTAAAGGTTAAACAGCCGCCTTAACAGCTCAGTGTTTCACCACATGCCTGGCACCTCCCTGGAGGATTGGATGCCGCTGTGAGTGTGCTGTCTGCAGAGGTTATACTTTTATTCCACACAATGCTCATTATACACAGGCTGTATTACATTCACTCCCCAGCATCCAATTTACTGTTCAGTAGGCTCGTCGGCATGGCACTCTGCTGTTCTTCAACAGAGATCATTTCAGTGCACCAAAAAGTGCGCTGATTCAAAACATAAAAGGAATTTGTTTTTGTTAAGGTTTTTACTGGTTGGAAATAATGGACATTCATTTAGTCCTCTGTACTAATTCAGCTTAATGGAAAATCTAAGTGTAAGAGACTTTGTGTGCAATGTCAGCCCAGCCTCACTATAAAAATGTCTGTTTTTTGGTAGCATATATTCTAAAAAAAAAAAAAAAAAAAAAAAAAAACACATGCATGTAGGAACCATAAAAACACAAAGACTTTGGATCAGCCTGAGGTTAACTGAGCCTAATTGCAAGATACGTTGGCAACAATAGCACCTCATGGTTTTTGTTGGAAAATGTTTGAGATAGAGTAAGCAGGTGAGACATTACCGGTATTTATAAATTGAATTAGACAAAAACAACTTAAAGTATTTTTAAAAATGAGACTAGTTGGTAAAATATTGACAGTTTCCCGAACTTCCCCATTTTTTCTTACAGAAACGTCCTGTGTTTACCACTTAAATACCACACGGGAACGCTGGGAGGTTTAATTGACTGTGCCCGCATTCACAAAAGCAACTTCTTGTTTAGATTTGGTTGTAAACAGAGAGTGGATATAATGTGATTCCAGCTGGGAGACAAGAAACAGAAATTCTTAAAGAACAGCAGTAGGCTATTGATTTTTTCTTTGATATCTATTATACAATTCTGCTATTTGACAATGTATCATTGCTTAATGATTGGCTTTCATTACATACAGTTATGCCTCAGGCCAGCAAGAATCCTTGGCACAATTATTTTTTTTCTAAATTATGCCAATGATTTTTATTGTTATGATTATTATTTAACTTTTGAAAACATTAACAAAATTGTAATCTGTATTCAATAAAAGTAGGGCTGGTTTTGGAGATGATATTGACATATACATGACCTGGTCCTTTGATGCAAGAGTCAAACTGATTTAAAAAATGACTTCTTGTTTATTATTTTCTTGTTCTTTTAACTGGACAATAGAGTTCACCACCCCAGGTTACTTTCTCACATTTTTGAACTGACCGTGTAGATTTACTGTAAAGTCCAGGCCTGTCTCTCTTTTTTCTATTCTTTTACCTGCTTGCCTTCGTCTTACCCATACATAATGTACATCTCATGCACATATACACACAGTGCTCGCAAATTGTTTTCTCTTTGGGAGGTAGCGTGGCTCTGTGCCAGCTCTCATTATCACAGATATCTGTATACACCCCCACCCCCCCCTTCCCTCCTTCACATGCTCCGTCTTTGCTCCATCATTGAACCCCCAGCACCACCACCACCACACCTCCAACCCAAGCCGCCCCCATTCCCTTTCCTCTTCCTCCTCACCTTCACCTACCTACCCACCCACTCACACAAGCACACAAACACACACAGACATCCTCATTGTGCATTCACACACAACTCTTAAAGACGGGCAGTGCGGTCGGTAACATGCTGGTTACATATGTTGCGCGCCTGCTGTCTTTGTCTGAGAAGTTCTTCGTTTGTGGCTGAACACAAGCCTACGTGAGTCCAATAACAATAAGGAGTGGACCCTTGCAACTGGAAGGGGGGGTATTACTGGAGGTTGTGGTGGTAAGGGGTTATTTTATATAGAATAAGCAACACTGACCTCTAGTGGCCAAAGCTGCAAGCTTAACAGTGCTGCTGAAAGCTTAACATTTGTCTTTTAGGAGAGCAGAAGGCATATGCTCTTTAGGAAAGGTTCACCTTCAATTTGCATATTTTTATAACCAACCCTTTTGTTGCTTTTGAATACACTTCTCCCTTAATACTAGATTTAAGTATCCTTAAATAATTGATCTTATGCTCGCAGTTACTGCAGGAATAGTAAAAACGCTTGTAAAAAGTCTGATGTTTTAATACACTCATGAGACCAGAGCTTTTAATTGTGCATTGAAACTGTTTGTGTAAGGGGTTGGGTGATTTTACATTAAACATATTTCTTAAGTAAATGTAAATTGAATGAGTTAGAACAAATTCAAGTAAATGTAAAAGAAGTTTCTCACTAACTTCTGTATTCTAAATTATTCCTACACAAACAGAATATGCTGAAACTCACTTCCTCTAAGTGGACTGTGAATATGCAGTCTTGAAAAGAGGTAACTGCATTTGGTGTCTTTGAGTTAACAAGAAGCTTTAAAACCTGCAGAGCACACTAGAGTTAGCCTAATGCTGAGGAATGCAGAAAGTGGGTAGAATAATACAGACAGGAATACCTTTAAATAATATCTAGCTAAAATTACAACAGAATGTTGTTGATGGTCACATTATTTTTTTAATTTTTTGCCTATTGATAAGGTAAATTATTAAAAATGCATGTGTATTTATGCATTTATATATAAATTAGACAATGTGTAAAAATAATTGTACCCAGATTTAGTTTTGAAACAGGTAGCTATAAATGTCTCCTCAGCAGACCACCCTTGCAAAGAAGGGACAGAGAGAAGGACAAAGTCAACAGGGGTTGGTGTGAATGAGCCTGCCAATGATGCACTAGAAAAAATGGTGAACTAGAAAAAAAGCAAAAGTTACACAAATGAAGTGAACAGCGGAAGCTCTCCATTATAAAACCCAAAGCATATGAAGGTGTTTCCATTAGCATGTTTTGCACTGCTTTTTTTTTTTAATGTACCATCACAAAAAAGGTCATGTGCAATCATATAGCTCCTATGCAATGGATTGGAACATTGGTAGATCCATTTACTAAAAACTAACTACCAATAGGTTGCCTCCTCCTTCCTTTTCCTTTGTCTGATAGGGATGGTCCCTCTTAGTTACCAGAGGTGACTTTGATTGACATTTATCTTGGATTAATTGAGTGTGCAGCTCCCTGCATCCTTAGCATCATCTCTAAGAATCCAGGTAGAGACCTGCATAGTCACATGGAAGCCAAAAGTTTCAGGAGACACATGCATATAAATACGACGTCCCTCCTCACAGAACCGCATGCCTTATAGCAAAAACTAATCCCAGATATATCTAAAATGAAACAAGAACCCTAAAAAAAAAAAAAAATGTAAAAAAAAAAATACATTTTTTTGAGTCATCATAATGATTATCAATTTTTGTTTATGTTTACTGTCTCTGTACTCCTTCCCTGCAATTGTGAAGTGTCCTACCGCCCCCTATTGACAAGTTGCCACTAGTTGAATGCAATTATCACCATCTGTTCATCCCACAAGCTGTATCTCTCCATGCTACCTGTGTCTGTGTAAACATGTCAGTTTATAATACTGCTGTGATGCAAAACAGATTTTAGACTTGATCTGACAATAAAGGAATAGCGTATCCAAAAGAATCAAATACCTAAAAACAATCTGCTTTCTTAAATACAAATGCTTTTTTAAATTGTGATTTTAGTTGAAATATACAATATGATTGTTTCTTTTGTATTACCTATAATAATTTGGCATCTCCTGACAGGGATTTATTAAATAAGTGTTTTGACAAAATAGAAAAATAAATACTACCAGTTAGTTTAACACTAGTATTTATCTAACATCTTCTAGTTTTTTATAAAGTAAATTAGAAGATGTCTCTATAATCTCTATGTGCAAAGTATGAAGAGTTATTTTAATAAAGATAAGTTCAATAGAAAATATTTAAAACACCCAAATATCCTTTATTCTAGTAGTGTTACTAGATTTGTTTTAAACTGTCTACAATTAAATATTTTCAAAAATCGATTTGGTAAAAAGCAATATAATGCTTTTTGTAGTACAAGTCATTTTATATAAGATTTTAAATGAATTATTTTTCCTTATTAATCATGATACTCAGTTTTTGGTTATTATCTTCCTTCATTTTAGCAGTTTTTGCAACTTTTGTTTTTTTATTTCAAGTTCTTTACAGCTCACAGGGTTTTTTTCATGGCTGTTTAGCATTATAGTGCAACTGAGGTTTTTGAAAATACAATGAATCTCTATCTGTTCTCCGGTTGTCTTTTTGTACACTTTCCATCTCCTCCCATCTCACCGAATTCCCTCTTGTTGTTCAGAGAGTCTGTGGAGGAGCAGATACGCTCCTTTCCTCGCTCCCCTCTCTGCTCGTCTCTGTGAATACATGCCAACGCAGCGTTCAGTGAAATCAAGTAAGAAGGGAGGCGTTTGTCTCTGCGTCGGCCCATTCAGAATCTCAACTCTCAGCCAGTGCAAAAGCAAACTCCTAACGAGATGAGTAGACAAGTAGACAGTATTAATTAGCTCACAATTAGCTCTCCCCAGTCTCAGACTAGCCACCAGCTGTTATTATCGGAGGGATTTTTTTCAAGAGGGGAGGTGGAGGGAGGGGTTGCCTAAAACGGGCCAGAGGTAGGTTGACAGGCCCCCTCACAGGAACAGATGGTGAATGCAAGGCTTGTTGGCAATCAGTACATTTTTAGCTAATGACTTAATTAGTTATGCAAATTGACAAATCAGTGTGGATATTGTCATTTAGTTGAAAAGCTCACCTAAATTAATTATCCTGATTAAGGCATAGAGAGGTGTAGAAGTGGTCGCTGGGGGAAAAGAGGGTGGAGATGGCTTGGATTCATGAACTGGATATCCTTGTGATTCCCATTAAAGTGAGTGAGTGACTGTTTTGTTGTTTTATAAGACAAGAGTAGAAGCAGGTTGTCTCGCGCATGTTTACATCATTGCTTACTTTGTACAGTGCTGCAGGCAGGGTTAATCTGCATTCATCTGCCTTTGTGTGGAGTTGTTTGCAATGGCGCTGTTATGCAGTGGGTTTGTCTTGGCCCCCGTCCAACGCGCGTGCACGTCTGTGGGTTATATTTGTGTATTTGTTGCAGCAGAGATGGCTGCGTAGAGTGAGATCTTCCAACCAGGCAGCGTTGACACACATGGCCAGTGAAGCGTGCACTCCATTTAACTGTACGGCTTGTTCCCAGGTTACAATAGCTACTCCAGACACTCTGCAGCTACAAAAGATGAGACACAAAAACTCACAAATGAATATAGCTCTAATTGAGGTCCTTGTTTATCGATGCTTAAAATAATAAATAACAGTGCAGTGATTATTTTGGCAGAGGAATTGTAAAACATGACTAAACACAATCGCTTCCAGAGGGGCATCCCTCTCCATCAGGATTCCGTCACATAACACAAGTCACAGAAATCAGTAGATAATGGATGAATCTCTCTCCTTGCTTTCCATGACCCAGTGTGAGAGGGCTATCTCTTTGAAATATGTCTTACATGATGAGTATTGATCGGGCCGGGTGCAGAGCACCAGGGGTATCCACTCAATATACGGGAAGGTTTCATTTGCACAAGGAGCTCCAAGAGGGGTCACCCATTTGGATGGGTTCACTGGGTACAGCCTCACTTTTCCTAAACACACTCAAACTCACATTTGCTGTCATTCCACTGTAAGCAGGGGGTCTGCATTTAAAGCAGGGAAATATACAGCTTTCAGTGTGGGGCGCCTGGGTGTTTCTCCATCAGACAGAAAAATTGATAGAACGTTAAAGGCCTATTAAAGTCAGCTTTTGTTTTTTTGACCTCATGGTATTTCAGTTTAAAGGTGGCCGATTCTGTTCTTCTTTTATAAAACACAACAAACATAATCATATATGTAAAGTAATGCTAGTAACATTAGAAAAAGTACCAATGGTGCTTTAGTCGAAGATTTAGATTAAACATGTAAATAATGATAGAACAAAAATAGTTATAAAACAAATATTTCCCCTGTAATGTTTTTTCTTTTTTTTTCTTTTTCTTTTTTTTTATTAAATTCTGATAGTATTTCAGATCGTCACTTTGATGCATTTGTTCCAGGATACATTGTCACTTTTTCAGATATGTTTTCCTTCTTATGTTTTTCCAAACACAAGACAGAGGTTGCTAAAAGATCAAAATATGATCAATGGATCAATGGATGGAGACATTAGTTTACATTTTCAGATTAAACTAAATATTTTAAGTGCCTGGTCACATACAGTACTATGATTTTACACAGTTTTATGCAACTAGCCCAGTCTGGTTGCAGGTTTGTTGTGTTCAATTTGTATATTTACTGTAACAAGTCCTGGCGACCAGAGGCATAGACAAGGAAGTCTGTATTTCCAGAGGAGGAGCCAAAAGAAAGAGGAAAAGTATAAGATCAACTCTGCAAATGTGTAAAAAGAAAAAGATACTGGATGCTAAGTTGGATAAGATACAATTAGATTTAAAAGTGCTCAAAATCCAATATGAAATTGGTGTTCATTGAAGCAAGGGATAACGCTGCAGAAGCTGCCAAGGTAAAGGAGGTGTAAATAAGTACTGCCAGCAGATCTCAATGTTTAATTCTACTACTTGTTTTCTGGTGCAAAAATCATTTTAGTCTCAAAAAGGACTAAGTAAACATGGTCAGAATCATATCTTAGCATATATTGTTATGGCTAAAGATGAATATGTATTATATTGTAGTTTTGCTAAAGCCATAGTACGTGACTAGGCCCCTTTGTCTTTTTTTCTTCTTCTGTAATTAAATTACTAACTAACTAACCGTTATTTTGTGCTGAATTCATGCACTATTTGGGAGTTCACAAATGAAAAATCTATCTTGTATGCCTCCAGCTTAGATTGTTCACCAAAACAGATGAGCGAACCACATTGTAGTAATATGGTTTAAGGCTGTGACAAAAACAAGAGCTGCCCAGCCCATAGCCAAAGCAAAATAAACATAGCAGCACAGGAGGTTATACGTCTAGCTTCTGCTATCGCATTTGTTTTGCTGAAATCCATTATTTTATCTTTGAAAAAGGGACAGCAAGAGCTTTAATGCCTATGGTTTTTTTAGCATCTCATGGCGTCTGTTGATATTTTATTTGTACTGATATTGGCTAAAAAGAATTGAGAAAGAAAAGAAAAGAATTGTGCTATGATTACTGTTCATGGATTGTTTACACATCTATAGAGGTACATTTTCAAAGACATATTAGGGCAGAGGACCCAACTGCTGGCTAATCCAGACCCAACCAGATTTAAAACATTTATAAATTACCACATGTTGTCTGACGACAGTGTTCAACTTCACTTGCGCCGCTTCTCCTGTTAATATGGTAAAGCCCACCGGAGCGTCCGGCACCAGGCTGCAGATGATACAAATTAGCGAATGAGCTGTTAGTATGGGTCACTGCTGCTTCTGCTACTTTTAGACACAGAAGGCAAACCTGTGGTAAGCTGGGCGATTGGAAAGCAGGAGAAGACGATGAGAAAAAGAACAGAGAAAGTTTGGACTTCTGGAAGAACTGCGGTGAACTGGTAAAAGAAAAGTGAAATGGTGTGCTCAAAGATGACCCTGCACATTTTGAGTGTTTGGCTCAACCTGCTGCTGTGAAGCAGGATTCTCCACCATGACCACAATCAAAAATAAATATCGATCCAGGCTGACGAATGAGCACCTTGATATGTGCTTCAGAAAAGCTTTGTCGCCATTCAAACCCAGGTTTAAAAACCTTGCAGGGCAGCAAAAAGCCCACTGCTCTCATTAAGCCATAAAAAGAAATCAGTCAGTTCGGGTGTTTTATAAAATATGTGAATCAGGAAACTGTCTATACAACAAACTGAACGATTGTTGTTCTCTACTTCAAAAAGCACATTAGATTTTAAAATGGAAATGGAAAATTTTATTTTTTGTTTTTATTGAAAATTTTTTTGGACCTTTACTGGTTGATGGTTTTCTTTATTCGGACCCTGCTGATTTTTAATTGGTTAGCCCTGAATATTTTGCAATTTAACTGAGTCTATGAAAAACACAAAAAATTTGAAAAAGCTTTTAAGCTCCAAACAGGTTATTTCCAGACACTAATTTGCTGAAAACATATAATTCAGAAGATGAGATCTTTAAAAGAAAATCTGGTGAACTGTTGGACTTTACCCTTTTTAACACAAACAAAATGCATTTTAGAGGTTGTAGAGTAATAGGGTGCAATTTACAGCGAATATAATCATGTAAAAAGTATTAACCTCAGTAAAGAGCTCTTTTTTTTTCTTTTTGGTATCAAAACTCAAATGAGTCAATGTAAAAAACTGTTTTCGATCGATGATTGAAAGTAAAAAAAAAAAAACACAATCAAACAAAATTTGGTCCTGTGTGAAAAGATGACTACTCCTCACACCTTCTGCCTACACATTAGAGAGCCAAATTCAGTTTCACATCAAAACTAATTGATGCCATACCTTCCATCCATCCATTTTCTGACACGCTTTATTCCAGCTGGGGTCACGAGAGGTACTGATGTCTATCTCCAGCTGTCTACGGGCGAGAGGCGGGTTACACCCTGGACAGATCGCCAGTCCAACGCAGGGCGACACAGAGACAAATAGGACATAATGCCTTATCTATTAAAGAAATTTAAAAGATCTGTGCGACACCATAAAACAACCATCTCAACAAACAGCACACTTGCCCAAATATAAAGACATTTGTGAACAGAGCAGAAACAGAGGTAACGGAGAAGGGGAAAAAAAGACAAAAAAAAAAAGAAAGAAACAGAAGCAATGAAATTGCTTTAGAAAGTGTTACAAAACTGAACTACAACTGGATTATGCAGCAAGATAGCGATTTGAAGCACAACAGTAAAAAAAAAAAAAAAGCTTTGAACGAGACTTGTCAAACATCTGATTAAAGACCAATGGAGATTCTGTGCCCTTATGTTGGCCAAAAAAATGGCCCTAAATGCTCAGGCGTTACTTAAAACAATTCTGCAAACAAAGATCGGCCAAACAGTGAGGTAAAGGACTCTTACTGTGTAACTACTTTACTACATAAGGCCAGGTTGGTTTTATTAGACCTGCAAAATATCAAAGAATCTTTTAATCACCATACTAGTTTTGAACATCTCTGATGTTGCTGCTATTTTCAAATATCACTTACTGTAAAAATGTCCATGGCTGGATATTGGTTACTAACTCTCCAGGTAGACAATATTTATATTGTGCACTTGTACACAATGCAGTATTTTAATTGTTTATGTTTTAACTCTTCACTATTATGTTATTCTTATATACATTTCTAAGGACCACATTTGAGTGACCAATTTTTCTATCATCTTTTTGCTGCTGTAAACACAAGAATTTCCCCATTGTGGGACAATAAAGGGATTCTCTATTCTGTTCTATTCTATTCTTCTAGTTACAATAAATGCCTATTTTCTTCCTTCCTCTCTTCATCCATTTGTGTACTACATGCTGTGTGACCTTTAGTATTTAGGCAATGTCAGTTGTGTCGAGTGCAAGCATCTCTTACCTCAAGAGTTATTCCAACTGGTTAAATATTACATTAGTATGTAAAACATGAGTTCGTAAAGTTTGGACTACATTAGCCAACGTTTATTGCCATTCAAACAGACCCTTGGGATTCACCTTCTGATATTGCTTTGACATTAAATTAGCTATACATATTTAGCCTACATTTTTAACAGCTGTATTTTCTTTCTAAATTTAAACATTGAAAACTACAGGTTATAATTACACAGCCTCTCTTCAGCTTTAAAACTTATTTGATCATCTATTAAATTCAAGTGCAAAGAGAAAAGAAATTTCAAAGGCAGCAAATACTGTTTTCAGCTTTAAAACTAGTTTAAGTTTTTGATTTTTAAGCTGTTTTATCAGGAAAGGTTCCAGTCTCTCACCATCTTCTTTTTTAATGGCTACAGGACGTGATGGTCGTTGGCGAGCCCACCCTCATGGGCGGTGAGTTTGGGGACGAGGATGAGCGCCTGATCACCCGTCTGGAGAACACCCAGTATGACGCCACCAACGGCCTGGATGATGAGGATGATTTTAACAGCTCCCCTGCTCTGGGTAACAGCGCCCCCTGGAGCAGCAAACCTGCCACCCAGGACACCAAGCCAGAGAGTACAGCGCCACAGCCTTCGCAGTAAAGTTACAAATATTAGATAAAAGAAGAAAACAACAGATCCTTGGCTCAATGTGGGTCAGACGTTCAAACATCCTCCTCTCACCCAGAGGGCAGTGCTTCTATGCCGCATAACTAATTCACCTGTCTGCAGACTCATCATTGGCATGTCTAGCCAAACTGTGTCATCTGGAATATTTTCCTTTCTGAATCATTGCAACATTTCTTTAAAAAAACACAGAGAACTGGATGAACTGCTTAGAAGTATCTACAGACTAGAAAAGCATACAAGATGTATGCAATGTAATATAGAAATATTATTGCAGGCTGACTTAATCCTTGAGTGGAAAGCTCTAGATCAAATTCTCCTTCTTGGACCGTCAGATACAAACCTCCTGTCTGGTGGAATACCTCAGCTGTGATTGGTTGACCTGCAGGTCACAAGTCATCACACTGACTGCGGACAGTAGGAAGGAGAGAAGAGTAAAAACAACAAACAAAATGTCTCTGAAATAAAAAGCCTGTGAAGGGAATGTGGTTTTCAGCAGCCAGCGGAGCCCATGGAAGTGTCTCACCACATTGGACTCAGATGAAAACATTGTTGGAGGCAATTGCATTTTTATTGGAAATCCAGTCGGCCGTTGGGCTGTTTCTACTGTTGCTTGAGTTCCATTTCCAATTAAGAGGAAATAAAAGTCCTCTACAAAGTGGATCCTTTTTCAAATGAGGAAAAATCCTGTCCTGGAATAGTTTTCTTATCGTTACCGCTGTTGTCACGGATTGTGATTTCATGCAAACCACTTTGATTGTGTTTGTAGTCTGTTGGTATTTTTGGCTTCTTTCTGAATCTTTTGAAGTCACATTGTAATTTTTGCCAATCATTTTGTGAACTTTGCTGACCCATGTTGATGCTTTATTATTATTTTTTGTTTTTTTATTATCAATCCTGGAAAGTAGGACTTCTTTCCCTTTAATGACCTCCCAAACTGATACAAAGCCTTCTCCTGCATGATTTTATACAATTTTTATTTGGTTTGTTAAATGTGCTCTTTGAAATGCATTAGTTGTTTTTTTTTCTTGTTTGTGTTTATCAGTTTGGGAACACTGTAACAAGGTTTGTAGCTTGTAAATAAAGGTGGAATCTATTTTGTCCACTGTAAATCGACCACTGAAAGCAGTTTGAATATGGCAGCTTTTTTTTTCTTTGTTTTATACCAGTCTCTATTTCTGTAGGGTGGTTTGGATGGCTGCAGGTTTACTTTATTTTGAACCAAAACTTCTCATATTAGAAGTTAAGACCTCTTTAGCTAGCACAGAACCAAAGCCGCAAAGTTAATGAAAAACCACACAGTCATTGTATTTGGTTATATGAGTACCTTGTGACAAACTAAAGGAACCATTTAAAGACTGACTTAAAATCTCATCCACCCCACAGAAATGCTTAAAGATCCCTGTGTTTGTGTTCACAATCGTTCTTTAATCTTCAATTGAATCGATACCCTTGCATATACTCTTTTTGTTGGAGATTTCTTTAAAAACTGGCAAGACAATGACAGTCTTTATACAATTGGATTTAATGGGTATTTATTTGTGTATTTGTAAGGAAGCTCACACATTTGGAAATATGAGTCTAGTATTATTAGACACCATTTGTACATTATATAGCAGAGGTGTTCAGTGTCATATCTGATGTCTGGTATGTATGCTTTACCATTATGTGTGCCAATAAACCGTGCTTACAGTAAAAAAGCTACTTTTGATTTGGTTAAAGCATGTGGTGTTAAGAGGTGATCCTTTCCTGTTTTTTTGTTGATCCATATGTGCTTTACTACACCATTAACTCTAAAAATGATAACATTTATTTAAAAGGACTCAATTTAATACCCTGGAAGCTCTTTTGGATTTTTTAGGACTGTCATTATTTTTGCTCCATATTCTAAAATATACATTTAATTTATTTTCATGGCAGATGCTTGATGGATTGAACTAAGAAGGCTTTTAATTTGAAAATCAGCTCTACAGCTCTTTTGGTGTAGCTATTTTACTGTCCAAAAACTTAACTTGGAATTATCCTCAGTTTACTTTCACCAATACTGTTTTTCTGTGACATATTAGATTATTGATAAAAAGCAAAAAAATATACACTGCTCAAAAAACACAATGTGACTTCAAATAAATAAAACTTCTGAGAAATCAAGCTGTCCACTTAGGAAGCAACACTGATTGACAATCAGTTCCACAAGATTTTGTGCAAATGGAATAAACTAAAGACAGAAATTATTTGCAATTAGCAAGACACACTAATAAAGGGGTGGTTCTGCAGGTGGGACCAAAAACCACTTCTCAGAACCTATGCTTTTTGGCTAATGTTTTGGTCATTTTTCACCATTGGTGGTGCTTTCACACTCATGGTAGCATGAGACAGACTCTAGAACACACACAAGTGGCTCAGGTAGTGCAGCTCATCCAGGATGGCACATCAATGTGAGCTGTTGCAAGAAGGTTTGTTGTGTCTGTCATTGAGGTGTCC
Source organism: Cyprinodon variegatus (assembly GCF_000732505.1). NCBI lineage: Eukaryota > Metazoa > Chordata > Actinopteri > Cyprinodontiformes > Cyprinodontidae > Cyprinodon > Cyprinodon variegatus. The sequence continues at coordinate 29,199 of NW_015150695.1, forward strand.
AGAAGCTGGGGACGATACCAGGCGATGTGGAGGAGGCCGTAGGAGGGCAAAAACCCAGCAGCAGGACTGGTACCTCTGACTTTTTGCAAGGAGGAACACGAGGAGCATGTCTATTGCTCCTCGTGTTCCTAACCTTAACGGTTCGAAATCGACTCCATGAGGATGGTATGAGGACCTGACGTTAACAGATGGGGGTTGTACTCACAGCCCAACACAAATTAGCAAATTCGCCACTGGTGACCTGTGTTCTTCACAGATGAAAGCAGTTTGTCATTGAGGACATGTGACGGATGTGACAGAGTCTGCAGACACCGTGGCAAGCGATCGGCTGCCCGGAAAATCCTTCAGCATAAGCGATCTGGCAGTGGGTCAGTAATGGTGTGGGGTGACAGTTCTTTGGAGGGCTGCACAGACCTCCATGTGCTCACCAGAGGTAGCGTGACTGCCATTAGGTACCGAGATAAAGATCCTCAGACCCCTTGTGAGACCATATGCTGGTTCGATTGGCCCTGGGTTCCTCCTAAAGTAGGACAATGCTAGACCTCATGTGGCTGAAGTGTATCAGCACTTCCTGTAAGATGAAGGCAATAAAGCTATGGAGTTGCCCATCCATTCCACAGACCTGAATCCAACTGAGCACATCTGGGACATCATTTCTCGTTTCATTCACCAACATCATGTTCAACATCATCACGGTGGATGATTTAATCCAGATTTTGGAGGGTATTCCTCAGGAGACCATCTCCCACCTCATTAGTAGCATGCCCAGGCATTGTAGGGAGGTTACAGTATAGTGTACAGGCACATGGAGGCCACACACAATACTAAGCCTTGTTTTGTTCTGTTTGAAGGACAAATTGAAGTTTGATCAGCCTATAGTGTGCTTTCTAACTTTAATTTTGTGTGTAACTCCAAATCCAGGCATCCATTAATAAATTTGATTCTATTGATAATTTTTGCATGATTTTTGTTGTTAGCAGAATTTAACTTTTTACAGAAAAAAGTACTCAATGAGAATAATTCTTTAATTTAGATCTAGTGTTATTTGAGTGTTCCCTTTATTTTTTTGAACAGTGTATAAAGAATATACATTGGAACAAAACCTGGATATAATCTGGTTCCTTAGGCGTGCACATCCAAAAGCTGACACTTTTATTAGATTTCATCACTTTATCTCTCTTGCTAGGACTTTTTCTGCATTACTGCATGAGAGTTTGCAAAAGTTCTCTTTTTCTTTGAGACTATCTTCTCTGACCTCTTTGTAACAAACCAGGCTAAGGACCTATAGATGGCACTTTAAAAGTAGGATTCATTGCACAGACCACCCTTGGTATAAGTTCTCCTTTTTTTTTCATCAGAATGTGTTGTGACACTATAAAGAAATGAAATCAGTTTTCAGCGGGCAACTAGAGACTATAAAAAGGTTTGAGGTTAAATCCAACAGGTAAGTCTTGTATGTATTTTCCCCTGATCTTTATCAAATATAACAGATTAGTTGGCTCATTATTAGTGTTGCACCGATCCAGCACAAAAATTGTCGTATTGGTATCGGCGAGTACCAACAAATATGGCACCGGTACTATTTTGAGAGCCAGAAGTTTATGCAACTATTGTCAACCATTCCAGGTAGGCAATAAAAAATTCTACTGGATTCATTTTGTATTAGTCTCTTTTTCCTGCTTCACAAAGGTAGGCAGCAGCTTGACAAAGCCATGACGGCAATTATTTTACATTCAAGTAGTGTGCAGTTCTTCATATATACACACATACATCAATTTCAAACAGATGGTATCAGTCTGGTATCGGTATCGGTCGATACTGCACAGCCAGGTATCTGTATCGGGGGAAAATACTGGCATCGGCGCAACACTACTCATTATGCAGGTTATCTTTTCATAAAGACGTGCTGTTAAAAGCTTGACACGTCCGTCTTCAAAACAGCATATGTCTTAATCTTTATTTCACATAAATGCAGTTTTAGATAAACTAGACAACTGAGTTATCTTCCTTGGTTTACGTTATAAAAGCTTCAACAGAAATGAAACTGTTATTATAGCCCTAAATTTGGACATAAGATTTGCATTCTTGACCATATAAAGAGATACAAGCTGACTGAAATGAATTAACAGTTGTGATCTATATTACTCTTGAATAAAAGTTAAAAAACAGCTGATAGCTTGAGTTTTGTTTTTCTCAGTAGTGAACATCAAACCACAAGCTTACTTTTATTTACTGTCAATAAATTTGCTTTTAGTGATAACCTTTGATGAGATATCAGCTGTTTAGTTTTCTTTATGTATTAATTTGTTGTTGTTGTTTTTTTTAAATACAGCTTTTCATTTGCTTAACTTGTGATTTTTGCAATTCATTTGTGGCACAGACAGCCGTGAAAACAACCACAAATATGCACAAAATAGAAACAGGCTCATGAGTAGATCTCATCAAGTTAGATTCCATATTTTTAAGAATTAACATGATCATTTTTTACAATTTTAAGAGCATGAGACACCTGAATAATTTACAATGTCCAGTCTTGCAAAAACACTTTGATGTAAAAGTTATCTTTTGTAGATTGCTGTTGTTGGGTAGACTTTAAATTTGAAAAGATTTGATAGAACTTTGGCGCCCCCATGAGGAAAGTCTTGAGAACTGTTCTTTAATTAGATGTAACACACGGTTAAACCTAAGATATTTTTTTAACATACCCTAGCTTGAAATGTTTAAATTGTATGGTCTTTGTTATTGAATATAAACCTTTATTATTTGGTATTTTACATCACGCAAAAATAATCTTATCTACCCATTGTATTATTTTAGGCATTTTATTAATTGATAGGATATATGTTTGAAAAATAATAATAAATAATAAAACCATCGTTGGCTTGTTTTAGAATTTTTATATAGTTTAAGGTGGATTTACAAAATATGACTATTAAAATATGAATAAGCAGTATGTAAGTATATATGTGTATACATAAATACATACATCCGTTTTTTTCTTTCATAAATATTAAAATATGTATATTTTGTATATTTATTTGTATAAGCCGCTCAGTTGACGTGTCGTAGAGCGACGCAGTTTGATGACGTCATGCGTTGACCACAGTAAAGATGGCGGACGTGTTGGGGACCGAGCTGTCAGAAGAGAAAGAGAGCGAAACCGAGCAAAGAAAAAGACAGAGAAGACCTTGGGAGGATTTTAACAGGTCGGGAAAAAACAGGATAACCCCAGAGCTGCCAGAGACGCTGGGCTTTTTCGACATTAGTGCGGCGAAGAGGGAGCAGCAGGAATCCTCAGCAGGTAAGTCGGAGGTCTTTGAAGCCGCTACTGGAACCGTTAAACAAATTCAACCTTTTTTGCGTGTGTTTTGAGGCGACTGTACGATTACAGCGATTTGTTTTTATTTTGTTTTTTACAGTGGAGGGTATTCCGAAATTAATTAGGTACAGAATCTGAATTATTTCCCTCAGTTTGATGACAGCTGCTCTGTTTGTTTACAGTCAGTGCTAGCCTAATTATCAAGCTAATAATAAACCAACAGCTGGTGCAATAACTGAGTAAATTAAGGCATTTGGTGAAATTATTTGTTTAGTTCCATTATGTTTGGTTTTTTTCCCCCAATTTTCAAAAGTTTGCTAACATTATTTTAGGTCCCTATGCTTACCCTCGTGGCTGTTCCTTTGTCCTACTGTATGTTGTTTGTTTAAATAAACCATTTTTTTTTTAATATGTTTAGTTGTGTTTCTTACTATAGTTTTTAGTAAGGATTCTTATTTAAGATTTTCAGCATCTAAAGTATCTATTTATTCACATTATATTGTGAAATGTGTTCAGATTGCTCTGCATGATTATAATAAAGGAAGGTTAAGGGGAAGAAAAAAAGAGATTGTGTCATGGTGTCCATTGCACCTGAGGTCATTCTTTAACAAGCCAGCACGCATTAGCTCTTCAAAATCTAGCCTAAGGTGATCCCCTTCCTTTAGGCCAGTTATGAATAACGCTAGATGAGATTATTTCAGCAGATATGCAGAGGACAGGGAATGGACTGTTGGATTGTGTTAAAATTCCTTTTTTTTTTTTTTTCTTATGAAAGCAATTGCTAGTTTTATTTGAAAATCAAAGACTTAGAGCATTGAAGGAAAGTGAACAGTTACTCATTTTAAATTGCTTGAGATCTGGTGTAAAGTTTCAACTTTTAGTGCTGATTTATTGATTTAAGTGATCATTTGCTGTGTCAGTTGAGTTTCTTAAATTCTTTTTTTCAGGGATTATTCTGAGCATTGAATATTCTTCATAAAGGAATGCTTATTATTTAAACACTAAACTCGTCTAGAAAGCCATTTGGACTAAAATTCAACTCAGTGTTTTACCTACAGATAACTTACAAATTAATAAAAAAAAAAAATATATATATATATATATATATATATATATATAATTTTACTTCCTTTATTTGCACTAGGCAATAAGTGGAAATGACTGTGTAGACAAAAGAAAACGGCTCCAGGTTTTATGTTTGTAGTGTTATAATAACGTAGTAGGCTCTGCTTTTTGTTCACATACCGGTACTTGAAAAAATGCATATATTTCAAAATTCAATTTTTAGAAACAGTCATAAGGCTTCACAGTAGTTTGAATAATGTGAAAGCTCAAAAGAAATGCTGCCTTTAAAAATACAAATTTGGATTCTTTTCATTCATATGCTAATTAGAAGTCGTAGTTCCATCTTTATCATCAAAACTATTTTTTTTTTTCAAAAAGAAATACATCCACAGAATGTGTAGAATGGTGCAGAACAAAAGTAGTTCAGTAGATGTTAGTGAAAGAAACATTGTATAGTATACTGTTATGATACATGGTTGATATGATGGGTCCTAGAACTATAAATATTTTCTTTAGGGTACGATCCCAATGTCAACACAAAAGGATACTGAAGCTGAGCATCTCTGTGATAGCACACAGAAAAGGATTCTTCAGTATGCATTGCCTTTTCTAGATTTAATTCCACCCCCCAACCTCAACACACACACACACACACACACACACACACACACACATACATACATAAGAAAAAAGAAGGCAAAACAAGAACATTTTGAGCAGGGTTCTGTCTTAAGGAAGCAAAGAAACTCAGAACTAGATTGCTACTTTCCATCTGGACAGGTAGGATAAATGTTTGTAGGATGTTAAAATGAGCAGACCTACCTAACGGCAGGAGGAGGGTGGCCCACTTTGTGGTGGGAGGTTATCTTGTCACCCTTAAATTTTAGGTTATAGCTCAAGAACATCATTATAAATAACAAACCATGAAGCTTTGACCAAACCAAAAACTTCCAGGAAGCTGGATGTGAAATAAACCAGTATTATCTGGTGCTAACTACATCTTTTATCATCTAAATGCGGGTAAACAAACACACAAAAGTATAAAGTACAAAAGTCATTCTAGGTTACATAATCTCCCTAGCTGCATAAAAAGCTATTTGCCATTAAAGTCACAATAGATGTCCATAGATATGCTACACTAAAGCTCATCTAGAGTTGGATTAAGAGGATTCGTTTAAAAGATAGCTGTGCTTTCATGCAAATTATGTTTCAGCTCCATTTTTACAATATTCATCTTAGCAGCACCATAATGCAAAAGTATTATGTAGATCAAAAACCCAAACAAGCTCATCACTTTTCTTTTACCCTTTTGAGACATAAAAGCTTGAAGTATTCTTGCTGGTTGCTGTTTAAAAGAATGTATAGCATTTTTTTCCCTTTAGATTTATAAAATGAATCCTTAAAGTTTTTATCAATGAAAATCTAATGTTGTCCAATTTTCTTCTGTCTAAATTTGGTAAATTTTGCCTTTGCATTGAAGTGATCACAGATAAAACGGGCACTGAACTTTTTACCAGAATAACAATCATAGTATTGGAAACTTATTGTGCTGACAGCTGCTACTGTTACAGACAATGGCTTCATGGTAACACTGTGGACCTGTTGTTGTTCCAGATCCATCGTTGACACGCTTCATTTGTGCAGAACTCACCAGAGGGTACTTCCTGGAACACAATGAAGCAAAGTACACAGAGCGCAGGGAGAGGGTATATACATGCATGCGTATTCCCAAGGAGCTGGAGAAGGTACCGTCTAGTTATAGCCATGTTCATCAGCCTGTCACGTTCAGTTAAAGCCATCAAGGATCTTCTAGACTGAGTCGCAGTTAAACCATTCACAAGCAGATACATTTTTTCATTCATACATCAAGGGATTTTTTGATGAGAGAGGATTTCAATGTGCTTTTCTCTCTGTTTTATAGTCATTTTTAGAAAAACTAACCAAATGCAGCTTGCCATTCGATGATTTATAACTGATATTAACCCTAACCTTAATTAATTTAAATATGATTTATTATTGTTTATAACAGCAAGCAGTATTTACAAATATGCAATGGTTACAAATCCCATTTAGCCACACAATACTGAATGGAATTATTAAAATTCCAACATAATTTGTGTGGAATATTGTTGGAATTTGTGTTGTTCCCTGTCTGGTGGCACTGACAAAATTCAAATCTTTCCCAAATTTTTCCTCAAACTTTCGCCTTATTTATTTTGATTGTATCTATTATTTCATGCTTCTTTAGATGTACTTTTAAAGAACCAATTTAACGACATTATAAATGTCTCAAACTTTAAAGGACATATATGGACCTCTTCTTCTTGTAATAGTAATTTAAAATGATCAAAAGCTTGATGTACTGTATTTAAATTTACCTCAGTCTCTGAAATGCATTAAGATAAATTACTTCTAATCAAATGTATACCATTTAAAATGTCAGACATTTTTATAAGGGTATGTTTGCTGCATTGTTAGATTTAATCCTGATTTGTAAAAAAATACTTTCAGACACTTTTAATGTTTACAGGTAGGGTTTTCCATTCTCACTGACAGCTGTTGTTTGGCACGGCGCTGTTTGTTTGTCTGTTCCAGCTGATGATCTTTGGCTTCTTCCTGTGTGCTGATGCCTTCCTGTACATCTTCACCCTGCTGCCCCTGAGGGTGCTGCTAGCTCTGCTTCGCCTCCTCACTCTACCATGCTGTGGCTTCAGGTAAGACTGAAGACCTACACTGCTGTCACCATCTGCTAAAATATGATATATCTGCAGACAAGTTATCACTCCACAATAAAAGCTGCTTATTCTCTAACATCATGTTTGTTGAGAAAACTTGAGTGGTTTGTATGTATTAATTCTTTATCTTACAGCCCCTCAAAACCATAGAAGTTGTAGAGAATGCTAAGGAATGATGATCAGTACTAGAAGATGCTTTAATAGTAGCACTACTCCTCAATCTTTTTGTTTTTTTTGGTCTTGCCTGAAAAACTGCTACACTGCGGAAAAGAAGTATTTACACAACCTGCTATTTTGCAAGTTCTCCCACTTAGAACTCATGTAGGGGTCTGAAATTGTCAGCGTAGGTGCATGTCCACTGTTAATAATCATAATCTAAAAAAAGAAAATTCAGAAATCACAATATATGATTTTTTAACTATTTATTTGTATGATCGAGCTGCAGATCAGTACAATGTGAGGCATGGGGGTGGTAGCATCATGCTTTGGGAGTGTTTTTCTGCACATGGGACAGGGCAACTGCACTTTATTAATGAGAGGATGACCGGGGTCATGTATTGCAAGATTTTGGGGTATCACCTCCTTCCCTCAGTTAGAGCATTGAAGGTGGGTCGAGACTGGGTCTTCCAACATGACAATGACTTGAAGCACACAGCCAGGATAACCAAGGAGTGGTTCTGGAAGAAGCAGTAGCCAGTCTCCAGACCTAAACCCAATAGAGAATCTTTGTAGGGAGCTCAAAGTCCGTGTTTCTCAGCTACAGCCCAGAAACCTGACTGATATAGAGAGGATCTGTGTGGAGGAATGGGCCAAAATCCCTAATGCCATGTGTGCAAACCTGGTGAAAAACTACAGGAAACGTTTGACCTCTATGATAGCAAACAAAGGCTTCATTAGCAAATATTAACGTTGATTTTCTCAGGTGTTCAATTACTAATTTGCAGCTGTATCATACAAATAATTAGTTAAAAAATGTATATTTTTTTTAGATTATATCTCTCATAGTGGACATGAACCTACGGTGACAATTTCAGACCCCTCCATGATTTCTAAGTGGGAAAACTTGCAAAATAGCAGGGTGTTTAAATACTTATTTTCCTCACTGTATCTTCAAAATGCATTTCTTTTAAAAAGCTCTGACATGCTGCATAGGCATGTGGTTGAGAGTGTACAGTTGATTATAGTCCAGGCTATCTCACAAATGTGGATAGTGGTGGACATAGCTAACCTAAAGGAGATCAGTAACCAATGGTCTGCTAATTGAATAGATATACTCTAATTACTAATGAAGAAATATTAAAAATGACCAGAGGTTAAAGCAAAGAGATAACTGATTTAATTCTTCTCCAATAGAAGGTTAGACCCTTTCAAGGTTCAGCCTGTCAAATGTGTTTTAGGTTAATAAGTCTGGTCTGTTCTAAGTTCTTCTCAGTGTGTTATTGCTGCTTACCTGAAAGCACTGCGTTACCCGGGCTTATCCTGTCCAGTAAACAGGAAGCAGTTCTGTGTGACGACAACATCAACAATAATGTTTTGTTGTGTGTACACACAGCTGGATGTTGCAAGTTGTTGTTGTGAATGTTGTGATTGGATCCAAATATGACAAAAGAAAAAGAGCCTTGGTTTTAGCTGCTATCTAATTGGTGGGAGTGTGCCCACCAATGCATGGGGACAAATTATCACCTGCCCCCTCCGGAGAGACCTAGCCCCCCCTCCCCTGTCCCTTCTGTACCTGACTCTCCCTTACTTTGCTTCCCCTGCAGGGCACGCACATGCCCCTACTGCAAAAGAAGCAGGTATGCTCCCACAAACCTATAGTGGCTGTTTAAAACACTATTATCGTTCTGAAACCGGCCCCCGTCAAGTCCTCGTCTCCATTCATCTCCATACTTGTTTGTTAAGATACAGTCTGATATTACACATCATTTTATGATCTTCCAGGTCAGTTTTCATTTTTTTTTTTTTTTTTGTCTGATGTAAAGATCTGCTGAGCATGTTTGGCCACTTTTACCCCTGTGTCGATTATTAGTGATAGTCCTACCTCACCGCTGCTTTTAGGTGTAGCACAGTTCCTGTCTGTAGTTGCATCTTTCAGCAGTTATTAGAGCGAATATATAAGAATTAAGCTCCTCCAACAAAATAATTTCTTCTTTTTTCTGGCCCTTAATTTTAAGTTTTCTGTTTCAGGCTCACAGAATGTGAAGTAGAGCTAAATATTACTGTTTATAATGCAGGCTGTTGTGAGAAGGGCACTTGAAAGTGTTGGGTCTGTGTGCTAAGAATGAAGAGTGTCTAAAAATTATCTCAGTATTAAACCAGCTGCATTTTGACTGATTTTACCTCTTTTTAGTCGAGGGATTTAGATTTCTTATTGCAGCCGGTTCTTTGAATGAGAAGTTTCGAACTTGGATAAAAACCTAGTTAGACCACCTTCTTAAATTAGGCTTAAATTAACTTTCATTTTTTTATTTGGAAGAAGTTTAGTATCTCCCAGCATTTTTGCTTGATGTTGGCAGATTCCAACATTTGTCCAATTCTTTAGCCACTTGGGGCGCTAGACTTAGTTGTCTCTCCTTTGGTGAGCATAGACTGCAGTAAACAGCGCTCTGGGTCACATGATTCACTTATTATTTCACGTCATGTGCGCCATCCAATGCAGATCATTGGCGCCATTCACATCTAGTGAAAACTAGTGGAAATGGATGAGTCATACAACGCAAACACTCATTAGTTAGCTAAAGGAAATCATCAGAAGCAAGCAGGTGTTCTTCTCACTGCAAACGTGAATTGTCTATGCCATGCTACAATGTTGGATTCAGAAAAAGATGTTGAAATGTCTGAAAGGTCGGACACAAACGAGAGTGTATCGGGAGACGGAGACCAACAAAACCTCCTTCATCCTTGGCCCTATCTCAGATAATTTTTTGAAATTGTTGAAAAATTGAGCTTTCAATTCATATAGTGGCATCTGGCTGCTCTTTTTAGAGGTTACTTTATACTTTTATACTTTAAGCAGTTTTTGGAGCACATACTTTTTCACTTTTACTTGAGTAAAGAGGTCAAGTTAATACTTCAACTTTTACCAGATCATTTTTAAACTGCGGTATCTATACTTCTACTTAAGTAACAAATGTGTGTACTTTTGACACCACTGATTATCACATAGTAAGCTAATCCCGGGGTCAACATTTACAGTGTTGCTTTAAACTTTAATAACTTAAATATTTTACTTCAGTTATTTGTAGAAATTCTAACATTCAGAATTTTTAAATAATACAAAAAAAAGGAAAATATAAAAAATATAACTATCACTATTCTTGTTCTAATCTGTGTTGGAACTATGTTACCATTATTGTTATTAATCAACACATTACATTAATTTCTTATTTTTGCAGCAACTAGCACTGTAACTAATTAGATTGTAAAAGACAGTAATCCCTTTTCATTTCTACAGTTTAATCAGATTTGATATTTGTTACCTTATATAAGTAAGGACTACAGTATTCTGGTGGAAGCGCACTTGGAAAACGCAACAGCTATGGGCAACTTCAGCATGAGCACAGAGGGAAGACAATGGCCCAGAGACGCTGATTCAATGACAGCGTTCTGAAAAAGTGCTGCTGAACGTTCCTGTGATTTGCTCATTATGTTTGTTAACACAGACTTTATAAATGTTGGTTAGATGCTGTAATTTAAAAAAGCCCCACACATCATCTTAATGCTGAATGACAGCTGCTGCACATGTTCTCTGCTTTCTTATGGCTATACTGATAATAAATATATGTATTTATTAATCAATAACAAACACCTTATATGCTATAATTGAACCTCTAGCTGTATTTAAAATTCTAATAACAAGTATGTTTTGAAAATTCTCTGATCCTTTAGTTCATAAAATGTAAACACATTGTTACTTTGACTAGTAATTAGTTACTTTCACTGAGACATACCTGAGTTACTTACTCATATAGTTTTTGGAGAAATAACTAGTAACTATAACAATGTAGTTACTTTTTTAAATAACCTGCCCATCACTGGTTAAAAAAAGTTGCAGGATTTCATTAAATCTTTTGTCTTTGTGGATTTAACTGAACTGAAGCTGATGGTTTTGGCTCTACTGACTGTGAAACCAAAAGTATTTTATAGGTAGGACAGTTCTTTATACGTGTAACAGTGGAAACTAGTTTAAAAGGGGGGAATAAATGAAAACATAATAATTTGAAAGAAAATTTAACTGATGTTTTTAAGAAGAACTGTAATCTGGCCTGATTTCTTCTGTGATATCATGTAATGTAGGTGCTTATTTTCAAAGAAGCTAGAGCTTATCTTAAAATGTTGGGTTTGTTCTGAAATCCTTTTAAATCATTATGGCAAGTTGGATCTGAAATAAGTCAGAATAATTCTGGCTGTTAGCATAATTGGATCAAATGGTGATGAGAAGTGATGCAGGCATGCACCATTTAATGTGTGTGATGTATGTGATGTATTAAAATGTCTCACATTTGACCACTGGATGGTGGTATAGCGCCAGAAGTCTACTTTACAACAAAAACGTTCAGGATTTATTGATAATCAACCAGTGCCTTTGCTTTAGTGCCCTTTTCTCAGCTGTGCATTCAGAGAACATAGTGATGCTAATGATAAGCCTGTTTTACTTGCTGTGAGGCACTTTTTTTAGTTTTTCCATCTGTGTCGGCTTCAATAACAGTTCAGATTTGTTGGGATATAGCCTCACCATTACTCACCTCCTAAAACTTGTTTCCTCTATCCTTTTTTCTGTTGTTAGTAATCAACTCCAAACTCAAGTCAGTAAAGGTAACAAGGCCTGTTAGAGTAGTCTCTAATAGCAGTTAAATAATGCACTTTTTTTGATTAAGCACAAAGATTTTTTGTCTTTAACTTTGGAATAGAGCTTAATGCAGCCAGCAGGATGGTATTTGGACTCCCTCAGCACTTTAAAGGTACATTTCTTTTTAATGGTATGTAATTAAATAACTAGAATAATAAACTGGTCGCCATTGAGAAGTTAATGTCTAAGAAGAAGAGACTGGCTCTGCGGGCTAAGATACAGACACACAGCTGACATTGGAAATATGCAGAAAGTGTTCAGATTAATCTCCCCTCAGCTCTTTCCAGTCGCCTCTGTCACAGTAACTAAATAACCGCTCCTATGGATTTGTCAGCTTTCCTCCTAACGTGCTCCACAGCTGCCCCTGCCAAGCGCAGATATTAATAAAATAAGCTGCATGTTTGACACACTTTATTACCCTGGGAAGACGCTTCTTGATGTTGCTGTTGGATATGACGGCTGATGGTGTTTGTTTTCTGTTTTAGACATTTCTGTCCAAAATGTGGAATCTCTTTTTATATTATAACTGTAATATTTGAAGAAAGAGCGAGGCTCCTAGCGCTGATACTGCTGGGCTGTTTGGTAGATAAGAGCAGCCTGGGTTTATTTATACTCATGTACTTTAAACGGACAAAAGACATATTTCAAAAACGGCCATATTAAAAGGAAAGCTGGCTTCCAAGATAAATGTGTTATAATGGAGATAATATCTTTAATATTTCATATTGTGCGCTGGTTGATATCATCTGTTGTTGCCCCTCCTCATTTTATCTAATTTTGAACTGAGAAGAGAAATTTCCCCCTGTCTATGTTATCTCTTTGTAACGTCTTGTGAGATTATAATCTGGGATCATTCAGCCTCAGTAACCGGCAGTAATAGGCGAGGCTGGTAGAGGTCTGTTGTCTGTCCATCAATGTTTTGGTTTACTGTGTGCCATATGGCTGCAAAGTATCGGCTTGGGGTAAAACCTGTGCATGAATCTTCAAACAGTCGGAAATGTCTTTATGTTAGTACTTAGTTAAAAAAATTTGTCAGCACACTTTACACCATGGTGTGAATACATTTCCTCATGCATGTTTGATACTGGGAGATACAGAGCAGCTTGCAGCTCAGCATGCATCAGTGCATTAAATAACACATGTCTCCGTGTCAGTGGAGGAAATAGACGATGAGCTTTCTGACTGCCTTCCTTTCTCTGTGAACAGTGGGTCACGGTTGCTGCAGCCAGCACAAGTTTGTGATATGCTGAAGGGGCTGATCCTGGTGCTGTGCTTCTCCATGATGCATTACGTGGATTACTCCATGATGTACCACCTGATCAGAGGACAGTCTGTTATTAAACTCTACATCATCTACAACATGTTGGAGGTACCCTACACTGCACACACAGGACAACAAAGGGAATCTGGGAAGCTTCTCAGTTGGGCTGTGTTTAAAGATTCTGAATCACTTATATTAATTCCGAAAGATGCCTTGATATTGCCCAGTAGTTCCCAAATATTTCTTGTTGGGCCTTATTTCACAACAAATAGAAATCTATTAACTTAAAGCTTTGTCTGATGCCCCTTACACATCAGACAAAGCTTGCGCTATTGTCATGCTAGTATGTTTTCATAACAATATCCCTCCCAAGTGGACAGAGCTTCGATCATACTGGGGGATGTCATTTTAAAGGCTGTAAAATATTAAATACAGACCATGAGTTGAAAATGAAGCAAACCAACATTTGGAAAACTGTAAATTATGCAGAAAAATGATTTGCCTGTTCGCAATGGAAGAGTCTGCACTCTCAGTCAGGTGAAAGGTAAGTCACACAGGCACTGGCTAGCACATTAACTCTACATATTAACTTAGAAAAACAAATGTATACTAACCGGTAGCTAAATGCTAGGCATATGTGATGTAGAAGCACTGCTATAGGTGTGTAAGCGGTGGGTGATTCTGACAAAGTAACCTGCCAACGAGTCATGTCCACCAGAATTTGTATTCCCTTCAGCTAGACATAGAAATGGCAATGTTTTAGTTTTTGTAATGAAGCAAAAGAAGAGTTTTAAATGGCTTTTTACATCTAATATCTTAAAAAACTAAGTTTAAGATCTGCTTCCTTAGTTGAGATCTTCAAAAGAAAAGTGACCTGTTTTCAGGGAGACTTTATCAAACTTATAGGACCAATAAAAATATCAGACTTATGGAGTTTAAGAAAAACTGGTGTCGGATAATGGCCACAGGCTTCTCTGCAAAACTCTACTGCTGGTTGCTTGTCAACAAGAGTATCCTTTTACAAGTGGATAGATAAAAAAATGAATGCAGCTCTCCAGTAGTGTAACAGTTAACAAGAAAATAATGCCTGGTTCACAGAGCAAAATGCAAATGGAAACCTTTGCCCTGATTCTCCACTTCCTACAATCTTGCGATTGTAACCGTGATAGCCCTCTGGATAAAATGATGAGATATTTCTGCTGCGTGGTGTTTGCACAGTAATTTTGTCTGTTTGGAAGGACATTTGATATCCTCTGGACCTCTAATGGGCTGATATTATTTAATGAATTGTCCTGGCCTGGTAACCTATTGGGAGTTTTAAAGAAGATGGCTACAAGTTTAAATCCTCCGAGCCAGTAGGTTGGACATTCGCCCGCATCCACTCTCCTTCCAACCATTAATTGTACAGTTTTCAAGCCGTTTGCCACATCTGCCAATACAAACGCATTAGCAAACTATTTAGCCTTCCTGTTCAGAAAGAAAGCTGTAACCTCTGTCTGGCTTCTAAACCCCTTTGCTTTCTTCAGTCGGCTCCCATGCTCAAAAGCTTGGCCGATGTTCACTTTCGTTTTGTTTCTTTTTTTTTCTTGGCTTGAATCGGAGAAAAGAGAGATGGCGCCTTTTCTGAGCTCTAACATTGAACTATTAGCATCTGCAATGCCTGAGCTCTTTCTCACCTGATTTTAACCTACCAATCATATTGGCCCAGAATCTGTTCATGTCGACAATGTCATCATAATCTAAAGTAAATATATAGTTAACACTCATAAATATGACCTTTTAATGTGTAATAAAACACATTAAAACACCAAGTAATAAACCCACCCTTTCCTCATCAAATCACATTTAATCTCAAGATGTTTTATGAGATTTCCTAACTGACATCTAAACGTTTGTGAGGGAGATCTGTTGGTGAGTGCGTCTGCCATCTGGCTGTGTGCCAAGCACTATTAACAAACCTGTTCGGTCTATGATTTTTTTTTATCATCATGTCTGACGTTTTACAGGGTTAAAAATCAACTGACAATTTCAAAATCCTGCTGTGTGAACCAGGCATAAGATCAGTTACTTAATAGCAAGTCATGCTTAGCCATGTAAACTTCTTAAACATAAAAAAGAACAATTGTATACTTCCATTAAACAAATCCTACAGGGTGAAAATGAACACTATCACAGGCAGACTGTAGTTCTTTCTGGTTTTCAGCCTTTGAAGCACTTTATATCAATGTTCTACAAGTCAGAATTGATTTAGTGCAGATGCTTTAATACGCAC
This sequence comes from Cyprinodon variegatus, assembly GCF_000732505.1. NCBI lineage: Eukaryota > Metazoa > Chordata > Actinopteri > Cyprinodontiformes > Cyprinodontidae > Cyprinodon > Cyprinodon variegatus. Next base: position 44,700 of record NW_015150695.1, read on the forward strand.
TAATAATTCACTAGCTGATACCTTCAAGGTAACATTCACTGTTTTTTTGCAAGAGTAATTTATTCTCCAACCTATGTTTTCATTGTAAGGTTGCAGATCGTCTCTTCTCGTCCTTTGGTCAAGACATCCTGGATGCTCTTTACTGGACGGCCACAGAACCCAAAGAGCGGAAGAGAGATAATATAGGAGTCATTCCTCACTTTTTTATGGCTGTCTTCTATGTCTGTATCCTTCCGTTTTATCTTTGTGATAAACCCAAACTCTTTAGAAATATTATTTCTTATGTTTTCTTATTTTAAGCAACAGAGATAAACAGACATAAGCTGGGCATTTAGCCATATTTTAAACTTGCCTGTCAATCTTTCAAACAAGGGATGCCAAATACAGGAAAGTAAATGCTTAATTGGCGTAGCTATTTGTGTGTAGCTTTAACATTTGAGCCTTCAGTAAAATAATTTTAAATTCATTATTACAGCAACTGGATTTTGTCAACATGTTTAGTTTAGAGGTGTTATACCTAATTTCGGTCATAAATGAATTTGAGATATATGCTTTCATTTTCAAAGTTGTTTTTTTCCTGAGTCTTTCTTCCTCAGTCCTTCATTCCATCCTCATCATGGTGCAAGCCTCCACCCTCAATGTCGCCTTCAACTCACATAACAAGTCTCTGCTTACCATCATGATGTCCAACAATGTCAGTGCACACACACACACAAGCCAGTATTTACACAGATACGTGTCACTAAACCACATTATACTAAAGCAGAAGTAGCTACTTAAATATTACCTCAGTTACTCTTGCATTCAAAAAGGATAACAAATAACCTTTGCACTAAAAGTATTCAACATTAAAGCGTTGAATCCCACTGCTGCAGCTACATTGCTGTATTCTTTTACAAGTATATTTAATGATCGCTTTTGTGTGTTTGATGTGTCACAGTTTGTGGAGATCAAGGGAAGCGTCTTCAAGAAATTTGAGAAGAACAATTTATTCCAAATGTCTAACAGTGGTAAGTTTTTCAGTCCATTAAATATCGGTTTTCACTTACCTCTGTTATTCTTAGCATAAGATATATATCTATAAAAGAGGTCAGAAGAGACTGAGCTGTTTCAAGTCTCATTAACTATGCAGGTTATTTATGAGAATATTTTAAATAAGCATAAAATACTTAAAGCAACCCTGTTAACAAGGCTACAATCATATTAAAAAGAAACGCAGTTCCTTGTAAAGGCTGGAACACATTTACCCCTTTAGGTTAAATCCTACATAAAAATATGTCTGATTAGGTAAGTGTCATATTTATTTAGCCTAACAACTTTTAGCTCAGCTAGCCCATTTTTCAGGGAAGCTCGGACTGCTCTAAGGCAAGGGTCTGGGTCTCATAAAGGTTTTTATCCTCTTAAGTTACTTTGGCAAGGCTTTGACTAGAGCAGCCTGCTCAGAGCATTCATACAAGCCAAGTGCTTTACAGAATATATTGACCTGATAAATTGTTTAATATATGGATTAAAAGTTAAACAGTTCAGCTTTAATATTAGGGTAATTGATTGGTAAGCATTGCTACCACACAGCTAAAAGGTCCTGAGTTGAAGTGTCAGCTTCTGCATTTTAGTGGGGATTTCTCCATTCCAAAGACACATATGCTGATTAACTGGCCTGTCCAAAAAGCTCTAAGGTGTTTGAGAGTGTGTGTGAGCATGCTATACCATTTTGTCTCATAAGGTGAGGCCCTCTTCCTGCTGGCCCCTAATTGCATTTGCAATAAAACTGCAATTTTACAAAATGTAATTTTCAGCTCACACACTGAATTTTGGTCACAATATATTGACACTGACCTCTGCACTGCAACCCGTTGGGTGGCCATAATACGTTTAAAGTGTGTTTGCTGCCACACAGAAGAGAGTTCCAGCTAGCATGTAGATCCATGCATGCGTATTAAAGTTAGCACCCATCCATCCAACAGTAGAAGTTCTGCAACAGTGGACCTATAGAAGCAGGATTTATTAAGTTCCTGAAAACAACAAAACCAAAAATGAAAGATCTGCAAGGTTTTGGATAAGGCTTGAAGAATTACTACCTGTAGTTTCATAAAAAAGAGCTTTTGGTGTCAAAATGATGCAGTTTATTTTTATATAGATATATATATATATATATATATATATATATATATATATATATATATATATATATATATATATATATATATATATCGCCAGTTAAAAACACATGTCATCTAAAGGGACTTTACACAGAAAATTCAACCAGATCATACAGTCAGATTGATTTAGTTTTTGATCTAAGGAAAACAGGCTGATTTGCATCGTCTTATTGACTCGACGGCAATCCCTCACACCAAGCATGCTTATACCGACAGTGGAGAGTAAAACTCCCTTTTAACAGGAAGGAACCTCCAGCAGAATAAGGTTCAGTGTGAGCGTCCATCTGCCAAAACAAAAGCAGACATACGGAATATCCGATGATGAAGAGAGCACACACAGTTAGTCACAGAAACAGAAACAGGACTACACTGAAAAACAGGCCAAGCTCCCACATCTACAAAGGTGTTGATGGCAGCAGCACAGTTGATATTTGTCTCCAGGATGGTGTCACAGCCAAACAGGAACAGACCAGATAAAGCTACTATGATTAAAAAAGGCAAACAAAACATTAGAGGTTGAACTAACAAATACTGCAAAATGGTAGAATAGAAATAGAATGAAACAGAATGATGAAAAGGGGTCCTCTAGTGGTCTAAGCCTAAAGCAGCATAACTTCTATATATAGTAGCACAAGACACTTTAACTATAAGCTTTATCAAAAAGGAAAGTTTTAAGCCTTGCCTTAAAAGTAGAATTGGTGTCTGCTTCACGGACTAAAATTTGTCGTTGGTTCTACAGGGGAGCAGCCTGATAACTAAAAGATCTGCCTTACTCTGACACCACTGTGTGCAAACGAAAAATAAACTAAATTACAAGTTGTTGTTTTTTTTTTACATAATTAACACCTTTAATTATTCTTGCAGATATAAAAGAACGGTTCACTAGCTATGTTCTCCTCCTCATCGTCTGTCTCAGGAATATGGAGCAGTTCTCATGGAACCCAGGTAATTATTTGAATTCCCTTTTAAAATTACATGTCATTAACATTTAGAGCGCAATAAAGACAAACAAAAGCAGCACCCTTTCAAATTCTGCCACAGATATAAAACTGAATCAGTATTTCTGTCCCAGTTGGTGCTAGCCTTTAACAAAAATCTGACAGTAATGCTGAGCAGTTCCTTTCTTTTTCTCACTGCTGACCCGCTGTAGTACTTCGGAGGATTTTTTTTCCCAGAGTCTTCCTTCAACGAGGCAGTTAAGTCAGAGATGAGAACTGGGTGTTACTGTTGACAGCTTTCTGAAAACACCCTGCTTCTCCTGGCAGTCTTGGTCCATGCGAACTATGACAGCTGACCTTTGAACACCTTAAAGTAGCACAGTCATTTATTTAATTAGAGTGGTGAGAATCAGTGTTTCTTTATTTAGATATCCTGACAGCAATGTTTGGGTTCTACCAAAAATTGTACTTATTTGTGTTTATGATATGCTCTACATTTGGATACCAAAGCCTTATATTTACTTAAACACATTGTTTTTTTCTCCTTAGACCACCTGTGGATGCTGTGCCCTGACGTACTTATGGTGGTCATGTCTGAAGTTGCAGTTGACATCATTAAACATGCATTCATCACTAAATTTAATGATATTACAGCAGATGTAAGACAAAGCCTGAGGCAGAATAACTACTCTACATATCAACTTTATAACGTTTCTAAACAAGCACGTGTGTAATACTGTGTGTCCTCCAGGTGTACAGTGAATACAGAGCCAGCCTGGCCTTCGATCTTGTCAGCAGCCGACAAAAGAATGTATGTACATTTTATTTGTCCTTATATCATTCTGCAACATTTATGGCTGTCAAAGATTGATTCTCCAGAATGTATTTGTGCTAAAACGATGCACCTGGATACACTGCTAATTTGGCATGGTAATATACCATCATCATCATAAACTTTATGTGAAGAGCGCTTTAAAACAGCAATAATAAAAATCTGTTTAGGGTAAAAAAAAACGTCACTACAACTACTGTAAGTCCTGCCAGTGTTAAAAGCCACTTCATACAAGCAAGTTGAGCCCTTTTTTAAAATTTGGCAATGAAGGATTCTCCCTAATGTGCAGCATTTATTCCATAAACGGGGATCCTTAAAAAACTGTCCAACTGTGTTACATTTGAGTTATTTGCTGTAATTTGGATGGTTTTAACTACCATCTTTTGAGAAAGCATGTTCCATAATGAGATAGAAAAGGTGAGTTTTTCCTTTAAGTAAAAATATTTGTAATCATTTCTCATTGTTTTCATTCCCACTGTATTAAAAATGGTATCCAATATCGATTTTTTTTCTGGATATTAATGTCAGTATTTAGAATTTTATTATCACAACCTACTAACATCATAAAGCTCATGCTGTCAATAGTTTCATATGTTAGAGCTATAACCTTGTCTGTGACTGTGCAGGCCTACACCGACTACAGTGACTCAGTGGCCCGGAGGATGGGCTTTATCCCTCTGCCGTTAGCTGTTCTGGTAAGTGACAGCAGTCTGTTACAGCTCAGTAACTGTAAACAGAACTTAAGTCATGACACCTGACTACCCATTCTGAGAACAACCCGTAAGGTCAGCTTTTAAATCCTACAGTAGGTGCTGATTTGGTTTTAGATTGTATTTTGGAACAAACTAAGATTTTGAAACGTCTTCCTGTTTTTTTTGTAGCTTATCCGAGTGGTGATGAGTTCTTTGAAGGTGCAGGGAGCTCTGTCATACACATGCGTGCTCCTGTTTTATCTTGGGTAAGCCTGGAGTTTTGCTTCACTAATTCTTCTCATCTTTTATGTTTCACATGTACTTGCTTATTGCCTAAATCAGTGGGCAGTTTACGCCCTTTGAGTGAAAGAAGTCAACACATAGTACTGTAATAAACTTTTCTTTTTATTATTGAAATTGTAACTGAATCTTTATAGAATCAAATGTATTTTTTGTGACATTCCTTATGAGATGAAGTCACACCAACATATTTAACTCTAAAATCTCTTTGTTATATAAGCTTCACTACTGTAGCCTCACTTTGTGTCAGTTTCGTGGTGTTAGTGGATTTGCTGCCTTCCCACTGGGCTCCTACTATTGAAGAATTGACCTGAGGGAGAAGAACACCATGTTGTCATCTCTTGTGTCATCTCTGGCCTTCCTTTTCCTTTGGTTTTAAAAATAGACCTTGTTTGAGCATATCTCTGTGCCTGGGCAAAGATTTAGCTGACACAGTCTCTGTACCAAATGGCCTGTCACAGCGAACATTGTTCCACAGACCCAAATATGTCCATCTTCCAGTCATCAGTGTCAGAGTTTAGGCCCTACAGACAGACGGATTCTGCACTTCAACATCCGGGTGTGAGTGATAAGACTTTTATGGTGGTGATAGTATACAATGGTTTGGGCCTATTTTAAGAAAGCACTATGACAATGGTGCATTTAAATAAATTAAAACTTCATTTAACTTACAGGGGATTAATTCTACAAATGTGTGTTTATCATAAAGCTGTATTATATACATTACTACATACTAAATTACTTATGAACTTTCATTTTTTGTCTTTTTTTTTGTGTGGTGATTATTTTACCACCATCCAACATAAGGTGCCGCTCTTTATTCCTAAGCTGAACATCACTAGTATTTGCAAGAGAAGAATTGCCAGAGAGGAGGCATGCTAGTGGAGAGTCTGGTCCAGGATTATTTGGATTATTTTTCACCCTTATTGCATCCATGTGCTGCATTGTGGAGAAGCTTCAACTTCTCTGCTGTGTTTGGAAGGCCAGGATTTGATGATAGAAAACTAAACGGCATCTTTTGAAAGCCCTCTGAGAGCAACAATACCACCCACCCACTTAAAGGTGATTTTAATGGTAAAAAGTCTCTCCCAGAACTAGATGCTGGTTTATGCTAAAAACATAGAGCTACATGACAATTACCTTCATCTTCATTGAAACACATTGGTTAATAGTATATCAGCATTTCAGAGTGACATAACCTCTCTTTTAATGATAGGTTTACATCTCTGTACTTCGCTGATCATGTTTAACATATTTTATTAAATGTTTTTTCATCCAGTACGCTAATACTGTAGATTCTTGTTTTGTTGTATCTTAGATCTAATTTCATAATGTGTAAAATACAATTTTTATCAGCTTGCACAATTCTTAAAATAAAGTTACGTACTGCTTCTTTTTAAATTCTTTAAATTCAGCTTATTTTAAAAAGATATTTAGCCCCTCATGTTAATGGAAAGATCCTCTTGATAAAAGAGAAAACTCTGGTTTTATAGAAAACAACCACTTATTAATCAGTCATTGCTGTATTGAACAGGCCAATCGACTTTAGATAAATTAATTAATCAATAACCTGGATCCCTAGTCTTGACTGTAACCCTATAGATAACTCACCTCTTCTGTCTTATTTAGGTATGGTTAATCAGAAGGTATGGGACAGTTGTAGCCTATGTCTCAAGTGTGGCTATTTAAACACAGCACAGTGAATCAACTTCTGGGGGGTAAAAAAAGGCCTGAAAAGCAGGACTTTTAAACTCCTATTCTTGCTGGTCTAATACACCTAAGTGGATGGCCTGTTACCTTCTCCTCAACTAACAGTCAAGTTCTACAAACTTCTGCTAATCTACTAATTATATGCATCAAATGTGTTTAAAAAGATGTACCCCCTGAAGCTGCAGGACGAAGAGCTCACTCCAAATCAGTAGTTTGAAGCTGTAGCCCTAGAGAAGGCGGTTTCAAATTAGCTCTATATAGGTCCAATTTGGCATCACCAATTCTTTAAAGATGCCAGTTGCAGCTGTATAAAACAAACTTTTGATTTCATGATTCCATTTAAGAAGAAGAGCATACTACTGGTGTTTTGAACTCACATTTATTTAGCAGTTTTAGCTATATTGTACATTTAAAAAGAACATACAGTATGCTCCTATTTTATGAAAAGATTGGCAATTTTTGGCTCTTGAGGGCCAAATAAATTGGCTGGACAGAGGAAATTCAGTCTGAGGACCTCAAGTTTGACACATGCTCTAGGTTATCCTTTGTGCCTTTTCGTCCTTTTTCTACCAGTTGTTTTCCTCCACTCAATATTCCATCAGTACTTTTAATAAATCACTCTTCTTTTGTTCGGTGTCAGTGATTTCTCTTGAATAACATGAGTTTAGCCTTCCTCATAGTTGTGAAGGCATCACACTGATATCATAATGAACTGCACAATACATCAAAAATGTCATTGGATGTTGTCATGGTTATCTACTTTGCAATTGCTGGTTAACAAATTGATTTTTAGAGGACGACATTTTACATAATAATGTAGTATTTAGTCAGTTGGACAGAGTAATGGAAGTACAAAACTAAAAGAGTTGTTTTATTTGGTGTTCTGTTATAACACTATTATTATATGTCATACATAGATTCCCATGACAGCACAGAATGGTTGAATCAAAAGTCATTTGGTGTTATCAAGCTATACAACATCCACTTTTAAATTCTGACAATAAATATAATCTAAAAAATTTGTTTTTTTTAACAATATCGTTAATAAAATGTGGCTGTTTGCATGTTGACATAATTTCTTTAACAACAAAAAAAAACAATTCTAAATATTTAAATATCAGTTGAGAAAAAAGAAACTCAGTCATACAGTGGGCAGATTCTCTCTTTCTTAATGTTTATAATTATTTGAAGTGTATATAATTGTGTGTTTTTTAGCTCGGAAATTATGATATTTGGGCATTTTAACCTATTATTGCACTTCCTTTTCCATATGATTTGTATAAACAAGGTTCTTGTATATATATATATATGATGTATTTATGTATATATATACATCATATCTGAAATTAATGAAGTTTAAGCGTAAATTCAATCTAGAGGACTGCAGCTTCACCTGAACCACCTGCGATGTCCCTCTTTCAGCTCCAGCCAACCAATGCAGGGCTGCATCTTCTCTAAAGCCAATCATCTTTTAAGATCCCCTTCATTTAGCTCCTCCCTCACTCTCAGACTATTCTCAGCCCCACTAACCCTCTGGCTTATTCCACCACCAGTCTCCAGCCCCAGGGGGAGGACTAGTCTTTTTCCAGGTTACACATACAATTGAATGTTGATTCACAGCATTGAAGTCTTCTGCCAGGGCCCGAGCGCCAAAGAACTTAATTAATTAATCAATTAATGTGTTTATCTGTTCCTTGAACCCCAGTCGGTCAAGGCAGATGGCCGCTCACACTGAGCTTGGTTCTGCTGGAGGTTTCTTCCTGTTAAAAGGGAGTTTTCCTCTCCACTGTCACTACATGCATGCTCAGTACGAGGCATTGTAAAGAGCCAATAGTCCTTGCAGTCAGCTGTTTTTTTGAAGACAATGATTCTGTTACTTGAATAAGTAAATTTAATATTCACTATGTGCATATTTTCCCTGTGAGTCTCTCCAGGTTGAATTGTGGTGTCTAATTAATACGCTTTTAAATCAAATTTAAATCCATTGAGATTATCCTGTGAACATAAGAAGATAAATTCAAGGAACCTTTGCTTCCAATTAGAAACATATTTACTCATTGGTTTGACAATTTCAGTGAAACTGATCATTATTGAAATCTATAAAATAGATTATTAACCCTAATTCCAAAAACCTGCTCTGCTTAATCTTTTTATATGAAGACCTTAATATCTTTTCAAACTTCTTGAAAATTTATTTTGTGCACATGAAAGACGATAGGATTGATTATTTTCTTCTTTTCATCTTTGCTCTAATTGCAGGATGGTGACACTGAAAGTTTTAAACAGTATTGTGCTGCTGGGGAAGTCTTGTGTGTACGTCAAGAGAGCCAACATGGAGGACAAACTGTTTGAGAGGCCATCAACCGCTCCGTCCTCCTCAGCAAAGAGCCCAAGCAAGGCTGACCTACGTAGATGCGCCAAACCCTCAGGTAAACAAGGACATTTTTTAACATTTGAAATAATGTTTTACATTTATCAATTTCTTTGATTTTTCTACCATTTTCTTACTTTTGTGCTTTAAAACCATCCTCCTTGTCTGCACAATGCCTGGTATAGCTACCTGTAGTTCCAGACTGGAGTAATCTTGTGTCTTTATTAATCATAATAATTATTGTGCAGTGCACTAGAGTCACTGCAAAACAATTTTCTTCAGCATATTTTATTCCAAATGATTATATGTTAGTTCATCTAATAGGCTCTATGCACAGCTCCACTACTTCCTGAATTTAATGCAGCTCCTTTGTTTCCTGTCTTTCATGATTGGATGCACTGATTAATCCAGGTGTGTATGACCTAAGTAACTGGCCAGACACACCTGGATTAATCAGTTCGTCCAGTAATGAAAGACAGGAAACAAAGGAGCTGCATTAAATTCAGGAAGTAGTGGAGCTGTGCATAGAGCCCATTGTAAGTAGATCAATGTCTGCCATGAGAACAGGAGGCTTTGAAGCTAAAACACCCGGAATGGAGGCATTGGTCCCCCTGCCAATCCTCTTAATTATCAGTGCAGTTTTGTTCAGTTCCTTCAGATATAAAATATTCTGTTTATTCTGGGATTGATTTTCCTAATGTTTGGCCCCCGGTGCTCTCAGAATGAAATAGCTCTTGCAGTGTTGCCTTTCAACAAAACACAGTTCTTTATAATGAGACCATTGCTGTTCTATGTTTTATAGAACACTCAGTTTTCTGTATAATTTCCATTATTTTCCTCTGTACTGCATTATGGTATATCAGCCATATTGGTGGATTTGAATGAAGTTGTGGAAAAATTGCTTTATCTATGCCAGGCTTGTTTTTAATTGGTTTAATTTTCACTCTAAGTCTCTGGGTGGCCGGACGTATTAATTTAATAGTCATTATATCTGCTAAAACATAAAAAATTTATGCTTTATTTGTTTGTAAATGAAAGGCTTTAATCTCACTGATTTGTAAAGATTAAACTTTTAATCTTTTAGCTATAGCTAGAGTCTTGAAGGACACTGAATCTTAAGGCAGGTGCTGTAAGCTGCAGCAGTTTGGTTTATTAATATCCATTTTTTTGTGTAATTGGTAGATAAAGCCACCATAATAGCACTAAATTGCCTTATTGAGAACAAGTTGGCAGATGCATTTACATGCTGGATTCTGCCTTTGTTGCCTAGCAACAAAAACCCTGTACAAAGTCAGCTGATGGCTATGTCCATTGCAATTTTTTAATTCTTAAAAAAAAATCATTACAGCTTGCATTCAGTTTTTTAGCATTAAGATAAAAGACAGTCTCTTAATACAACATGAATTTGTCTTCTAAAAGTAACATAAAAAAAAATATACTTTAAGAGAAACAACATTTTTAAATATCTGCATGCTTCATCATTCAGGTGAATCCAGCATCGATCCCAATCCTGCCACACCCTTCACCTCACCAGCCTCCTCCTCATCTGTGACCACTCAGCCATCCCGACGGCCTGACCTGTTTCCTTCCTCAACCACCATCGCTTCACCTGCAGCAGCAGCGAGCTCCTCTTTGATTACAGAACCTCAGTCTGATGTTGAGCCACCAATAGCTTCATCCTTAAAGGAGGAGGAACCAGACGAAGCCTCAGAAACGAACCAGAGGGCTCCCAAAAAAGACCTGCTGGAGATTGACCGCTTCACGATCTGTGGCAACAGAATCGACTGATCAGCAGCATCACTGATGTAGCTGAGATGTAACCACTCAGGTATAATGGAGAGCGAAGGCTTCAAGCTGAAAGCAGAGTATTTATTGGCAATACATTAAGTTATTGTTAACAGGGACTCAGCGTCAGACAATTCTGCTGTGCTTGATGAAGTCGAGACATTTGACAGGAAAAGCTTCAGGTGTCTGATAAACAGCGGGAGACAAAGTGTGAGTGTGGCAGGCGAGTTGTCAGGATGGTCTGCCAATGATGTGTGCGTACCAGTGATTTTATGGGTGTCTGTGTGAGTGAAAGAAAGCGACAGCATATGTGTGAGTGTGACAGCACACAAGCACTTCCTGATTGAGCAGCTGTGGGACCAGAAGGAGACAAATGTCTGTGAGCAGCCAGAAAACAAACTCAAGCGGCAGAATATGTTATTTTTTTATAAGAAAACAGATGCTGAACTTTCATCAATATATTGGCTTTGAAGACAGACTTTAATTCTTTCAGAGATTGATCAAACTGGAAAGCAGGAAAATGTTTTCTTCACATTTCAGCCAGCATGTTGTCTGTTTTATTGTGAATAATTAAAAAAAATAATTACGCAAGATTAAAGAAAATATAGACACCAAAGCATCTGTGAGGAAGAAAACATGACCTTATGCTTTTTTTTTAAGACATTGAAATGCAAAATGAAACTTTTTTGTGACATCACAAATGGCACAAAGAAAACAACATATTTTCTTTTAAAATGCCTCGGAGCATTTTGTTTACACCGTTGTTAGATTATGATTGACATCTTCGCCGACATACTGACGTTTCAGTAAAGAAACCCATCCTTACTCAACAGATATAGAGCAGAGGCTCAGGTCTGCACATTATCTTCACTTTTGGTACATCTATATCAACACTCTTTATGTAAAAAGTGAAAATCCTTCAATATTGTTAAAATTAAAATCTCTATATGAAGACAGGGTATGGTTGACTGAGGTGCCCTCACTGGAATGTACAAAGTTTACTTTGATTTCCTCTGGTCTCGATTGTTTGCACTGATGGACCATAAGATGTTTATATCCAGTTATGTTTCACATCAGACTCTGCTGATGTTTACAGGAACATCTGAGAAAGATGGAAGTCATATGTCCACAACAGAAGGCCTTTCCTGCATGTGTGCTTTAAAACCAGTGATTTGACTGACAGAAGTTATTGTTAACTTTTTTATTTAATATACTGTATATTAATAAAATATAAAGTATATTAAAATATTGTTTTTTTATAATTAAATGTAAGGACAATATAAAAAATCAGAGCTTCGTGATATTTCTATGAAGGGAGTCAAACAAGGATTTTCATCTGACTAGAAAAGTTTGGTTTCAAACGTTCTGAAAATACCATATCAAAATGCGAGATTTTGTATTTTATACTCCAATTACTGTAATTCTTTTAAGCAAAAATTTATATATATATATATATATATATATATATATAGAAACAAAGAAACAAACCTTCCAAGTTAAAAACATTGGCAACCATCTTTTTATATTGTCCTTATAATAAGGAATATGGTTCTATTTGGGGAACTGTAAATTATTATAAATTTTTGGGTGTGAAATGTGATTGCAGAAACCATTGCAGGGTTCTAACAGATGGCAGGAAGTCCCCCTTGTTTTGTTAGGTGTGGTCCAAACTCTTTGCTTTGTTTACAGCGAAAGGCAGCCGAACCAAAGGCAGGCCGAAGCAGAGGTCAACAGAACTTATGGAACTAGAGTGTTTTTATGTCCCATACACTGCCTGCTATTTTTCATCAGTATGGATTAATATTTAATTCATACTTTGATTATGTAAAATTTGCCTTTTTAAAATAATAAAAGCTGTTTGTTTTTAAAATGGTGAGTGTAAACATTTTTTTTTATAATTCTGGGGAAAGAGTGACTGTGAGCTACAGCTTTTATGTAGATGTAGCCGCTAAAGGGAAATAACCCAGCACTTTGGAGGAACGAATAGCCTGCTTTGTTAATTGATAAATAATCTATGATTCACCACAATAATCCAGTTAAATCTGAGATATGGAATTATGTGAAAATCAGTAAATGCCTTCTAACATACCAGCAAGTCCACCCATGTTTAACGTAAGAGAAATAAATAAGTAAACAAAGTACCGTTTTTGGGGTGACCTAGATAAAGTCTTGACCTAAATTCTGTACAGATGTTTTGGCATTAACAGTTTGTTCTTCCTAAAGAAAATATAACCTTCATATTTTTGTTGTTTTCTTTTCTAGTGGTGAGAGCTCATGTCTGCTGAAGGAGTAAACTTTAATCAGAAACAACAGACTGTTTGTGAACCATTTATGGGTGTAGCGCATTTCACTCAGTGACCAGGATCCCACAGTGATTAACATTCATTCTGTTTACACTACATAATAAATCAATCAAGCTAAAGAGAAGAAGGGATTATGAGAACCATCAATATGACTTAAAAGCGTGTATTCTGAACAAAAGGCAAATGATGAAATATAATGAAACTTTAAAAAAAAAATTAGTTTTTGTGACTATTTTATAAACACTTGCTAGTATTTTGATTTAAAATGTCAGACCTTAAATTAGCAAAGAACCTTATAAGTTTTAAGAAAGTAAGTATTATTTCTGTGTTTAGCTATGTACAGAAAAAGCTGTCAGTTGCAGGTAAACATTGAATACTTGGGTTATTATGCAGTGGTGGAGCAGAGGCTTTGGTCCTTAACGCGTCTTTTAGAGGTTCAAGTTGTGGCCTGGTTACCTTCACAGCCTTTCTCTGCTCCCATTTCCTGTCTGCATACTTTCAAAAATATCACAAATAAAGTTATGTGGTAAGAGCCAGATTGAAACCGTGTAGAATTCAAATTGAACTACATATTTCCATCTGGAAAGCCTCATGTAGAGAGTGTTTGTAAAAGGGAGGGACAGTCGGTACAAATCTTTAGGCTTATTGGGTACCTGCCTCCCATGTTGAGTGTCCAGCCAATTGCAGTATTGGTTTTAGCAGGGTTAACTGATAAATCAAACTCTTACCAAATCTGGGCAGGGGGGAAGTCGCAAACATCTTCCCAACCACAAAGCCAAAAATAAGGCCCTTTCATTACAAATGATCTTGCTTGCAAGGGTTAGGTTTATAAAGTCCTAATTAAAGGCCAAAGGAGCCAAAAAGAAAAAATAGTCTTATCTATACATATATTTTAGCTCTCTTTTGCTAGTTAGTTACATTATAATTCTAAACTTTAATATTCTGACATTTTGAAAGCTAGACCTTGAAATATCTGCCTTGGTTCTGAGCAGAACTATTACCCTGAGTTTCGGCATCAACTCGTCTCAAACTGCTGTACCATTCCAGTAAGGTAGGCCATTCTTCCTACTGAACAATGTCACTTATGCCATAAATCAACACAAGTCAGTATTTTCAACAGCAATTGGCTTCTCGTTGGGATGCTTCATGTTAAAGGATTTAAAGCTGCACTTTACTGCTGTATGAGACTTCTAAGGAGTGTTACCATGGTGACATCACAGAGGTTTTTGAGCTGCTGATTAACAGGGCATTTTGGCATTCAAGCTTCATGATGTGTTTTACACTGGAAGATTTTTTTCCAGATGGGCAACATGTTGTTACACATCATGTAGGACCAGCAGAAGATTTATTACTGTACAAATGAGTTCATAATCATTTTTAAAACATGCATGCTGTTCAACTAATGGCAAAATAAATCTATTATCGAGTCTTAAGTTAATCCTTTGTTGGTGTGCATTATGAGTCCACTTTGACATTTAGTCTTTATTACGAGTCTATTTGCATCCCACATCTTACTGTAACTTCAAATCCATGTTATTCCTGCCCTGAAAAGTGTCTATGAATCTTATCAATGTTTTACTACCTGCTTTGCCAAATGTAACTCTAGACTCTGGAAATGCTATTCCAAAACCTCCATTTTCATTTTTTAAGTTTTTCTCGTGGTGGTTTGAATGTTTGCCTTAACTCACTTTGATTCTGATAATCAAATGAATCTATGTTCTCATCTTTCTCATTTAGACAAATATTTTTTTTCTTCATGGAATTAAGCCTCCATCTAGACAATCTCTTGATTCTTAAATCATTTTCTTGCAAGCTTTTATTTTTTTTTCTCAGAGCTGCATAGTTTGTAACAATGTTGCCTTGTAGCAAGAAGGTTCTGGGTTCGATTCCAAGGCCAGGATCTCTCTGCATGGAGTTTGCATCTTTTCCCAATGCATTCTTTATCCGGTTCTCTCCAGGTACTATCTCTTCCTCCCACAGTCCAAAAATAAGACTGTTAGGTTAAATGGCGCTTCTAAATGGCTATTTAACCTAACAGTGCGTTTGTGCATGATTATATGTCTTTGTGTGTCTATGTGTTGCCCTGTGACTGCGACCTATCCAAGGTGTACCGCGCCTCTCGCCCGTAGACTGCCGAGGAACCTCACAAGGACTAAGTGGGAGAAGAAGAATGGATGGAGGCTAGTTTATTCTTGTAGTCTTACAATTCTTCAATTATCCTCATTTTGCAATTATATTTAAATTATTGTATTTTTCAGTCTTCCACAAACGTGAAAGAATAACACCTTACAAATTATCTGCAACATATCTATCCAGCAAACTATGACCTTAATCGGAGGAAGGAAGAGTCCAAAACTCAAATAAAGTGATTTTTTTATGTAGCCTAATAAACTAGCCCCACCTGCCAGAGGCCAAAATCATTTTTGCCTGCGATTTTTTTTTTTATTACACATTTAGTCTGGTTTATCAGGCTTATTTTTATGTATATAGCGCAAATTCAGACAGCGTGTCATGTCAAGGCAGTTTACACAGACAATTCAAGGAGACCATACAGTCAGATTGGTTCAAAGTTTTCTATCATGGAAAAGCAACTGATTGCATCCAGTCCTTGATTTGGATGAGCTTGTGGCGACAAAATTTGCTTGCATTTTGTCGTTGACTATTCAGCAATACAGAGAAATTCATGCACAGCATGCTTGTAATGACAGTGCCACATCTAACATTAATTAAAAGAAATACAAAATATATTCAAAGGCACACTCGGAAACATTCTTTTAAAAATGTATAAAAGTGAATCATGGTCCAAGTGTTTAATGCAGGAAGTAAAATCACTCTAAAGTTTCACTTATTGTTTGAAATCAGTGAAACTCCCATCCTTACGGCAAAACAGATTCCAAAAGTAAGCCACCACATATTGTTTTGTTTGCCACTTCCCATAGCGGTTGATGACCTCACCTTTACCTGTGCATTGTCTGTTTGGGAGCGGAGGTCAGGCAGAATAAATCTGCACAGACATTCTTAGAGGGATAAGCTCCTTACACTGGCGAGAGCTGAGACAAGCTTCAGCCCTGTTCCAGCTTCCTGTACAGTAGAGAGTGGACGACAGGTGTAGACAGTTCTGGGTTATATAGACAAGGTTTAATGAAACAGCACCAGTAGTTTAGTTCAAAGTCTGAAACTAAAACCTTTTATAAGAAACTTTAAAATATGTATTAATGGCATTATTGAAGCAGGTGCTTTTTTTTTTTTTTTTTTTATATATAGACAATATCTGGACTTTCGCTGCAAAGATCTGTCCCAACCCAGAAAATGATACATATCATATATCAGTACAGCTAGGCCATTCCCCAGGTCTTATTAGGTTTGTTATCTATGGAGAAATGTGATCATGGTCAACTATCAAATGTTTCTGAGCCTGTACCAAGGCCTGCCGTGCTCCACATGCAGAACAAAGATGTTATTGTATTGCAAAAACCTGAAAAGAGCTTAACTGAGCGCCACATCAGCAATCACACTGGTATGTCAGCTCCCAGCACAGGTCCAGTTTCATCTGTTTGCAACCTGAAAATTAAAAGGTATGCAAAATGCATTCTAGATAAACAGAGTGAAGACCATTTCTGGAAATACATACTTTAACTACATAAAGCTATTTAAATAGCGACTTCGATAAAACATGGTGTTGTGGCACAGTTTTTCTTCAATATGTAAGCCAAGTTTATTTCTATAGCACATATCAGCAATGAGACAAATCAAAGTACTGTTCATGACTAAAACAAAAAAGAAAGAAGTACATTGCTGTGGCATAATGGCAGATGGGGAAAATCGGACTACAAAGACAACAAAAGGCAACTCTAAACACAGGTTTTTAATGTTGACATGTTGTATTGTTATATGCTGCATTAATACTTTTTGAATATGTTATCATAATATTAAAGCTTTATCGGCTTTGATCGGTTAACTATTATATTTGTCTAAATGAGTAAATCTTATATGCAGATGACAAAGATTCAAAATATTCTAAAATACAGAGGTTCTCAGTTACATTGGAACACTGAAACAATCTGTAAGCAAATTAACTTTAATTTTGTACCTTGTCAGTACATACATCCATTATGCTAAATGTACCTATGAAAAAATCTAGGAACAAATTTGGAAAACCACAACTGTAGAAAGTATGACTATAGTACATGCTTACTGTAACCGAGATCAGTTCCTGGAGCCATAAGCAAACTGAGGGACTTCCCCGTGGGCCAGCCCTGTACTTACTATAAAACTGCCATTATTAACCATTAATCTACTGAATTATATTATATTTAAGTGTTAAATAAAAGTTTAATGCATCTGTTCAATATATCTGCACCATTGACAGAGGTATCTCATAACAAAAACTTTGCTACCTTAAGTAGAAATTTTGGCTATCTAAACTTGACTGGAATAATTATTTTCAGGACAACTTCTTACTTCTACCCCTTACATTTTTTTTATTTTTTATTTTTTTGCAGTTATCTCTACTTTCTACTCATTACATTGTAAAAATAGTGTGGTTAGTTTTTTTCATTTTCATTAACAAAAAGTCAAAATGATTTGTTTAATCCAGACAATTTTTTTTCTGGTTTAACTCGATCCTGCACCAACTTGTTGTTCACTATACAAAGATAAATTTGAAACTATTTCCATTAGTTATAAAATTAAGAAATTTAACTTTAAGGGAATTTTCATCCAGAATTTTAGAAAAATATTTCTTTAATAGATTAAAAAATTTAAAGCATTTGTTCTTAATTTTTTTTTTCCTGCATGAAATTCACGTTTATACTTTGGCTAGGTTTAAAATGGTACTTTTACACTTTTACTTGAGTAAAAAGCTTACATTGATACTCTACACTTCAACAAAAGTATTTTTAAACATTAGGATTTATACATCTACTTGAGCAATAAACATTAATACTTTTGTCACCTCTGATCATAGACATATATTTATATATATATTTGAATGTATATTTATGTATTTATGTCTATATAATCTGAATAATAAGACATGGAAACAGACACACATACCCCAAGGAGACAGATATAACAGTTATTATAGGCGTTACCCTTCCTGTCAGCCATGATAAAACCTCATGCTCTAGCTAAATTAGGTGATCTTTATACCTGCTAACCATATAAATTCAATTTAAACCTCTCACTTCTTTAAATAATGTAGGTTTGAGCTTGATCACAAAAATATTAAATTAAATATTTGTGTTGTTGATCTTTTTTAGGAAGTTGAGCAATTTCAATATGCAATTTTTGGGGCCTTTTTTTTTTTTTTTTTTTTTACATTTTCCAATTTTTCCATGTGCAGTCTGGGTGATATTACTTTAGCTTCTTTTTTTATATGAAATGTTGCAACCACTCCCTTGTTGCAATTGTCCCTGGTCTCCCAATTAAAATAAACTAGGTGCAGTCTTTTGTTCAGAAATTGTAAAATTCAACATTTTTTTAGTGCTGAGGATAATCTAATATAATAATATCAATAATAATTTGTATGCAATAATGTAATTTCACTTCCTATGCTTTTTGCTACCCCATGTGAAAAGTAAAAGGTTAAAATTATCAACTATAGAGCTATATACTCTAGACTTATAGGTTGGAGGCAAATATTTTTCTTAACCAATGGTGTCTGTTTTAGCTTCTAGAAAGTTATACTTGCTAAGACAGTTTCCATGACCTTTTATAACATGGAAAATATTTATCCTCCTGTTGTACTTCTGCTTCTCTCTCCTTGAACCCCAGTCAGCCTGAGCAGAAGACCACTCTCACTGCAGCTGGTTCTGCAGATTTATTTCTGTTAAAAGGGAGTTTTTCCTCTACACTATCCCACCATTCATGCATGCTTTATGGGAGGGATTGCTGTAGAGTCAACAACACAATGCAAACCAAAATCTACTGTCTCTAAGGTTTATGACTGGATGCAATCAGAAAATGTTTGACCAATCTGCCTGTGAGATCTGATTGAATTGTCTGTAAAATGCCTTGAGATGACGTGCTGCAAACTGGCGCCTCTAAATACATTGAATTGAATATTAATAGGATGAAAGGCTTTTAAAAAAGTTCATTCTTTTTTTTATATATATATTTATATTGTTTTTAGATAATCCAGATCATTTTATGGACATTTTAAGAGTTAACCCTGATATTTTTTAAGTAGATTTATCATGTAGTTAAAGTTTATCCTCATTTCCAGATGATTGTAGTGGGTAACCCTAAAAAGTGAGCAGAGCACACAGATATACATCATGCCAAGACTTGTATCAAGCATAAGGCTGCAGGGTTTTCAGACAAAAATATTTAACTGGAATATTCATAATAATTATGATTACATTTGATTTTTAAGATATACTTCTTGCATTACCACTGTGTCTCCAATAATCTCCATTGATTCCTTAAATAAAAAATAAAAAATCTGCTGTAGGAAGGGAAAGTTAAGAGTCAATTAATATGATAAAAGTTTGATTAAACTTAAGATATTACATCTCACTAAATATTACAGCTAACTAGTCCATGCAATTATGCCTCTGCATTAAAAATGTTGTAATTACAAGTATGATTGCATTAATTTTGCTCTTCATCCTGCAGCAGGTGCATGTTTTCAGAGCTAGGTATGTACTGTTATACGTTTAAGTAAATAAATAGACTTAGCCTATTGGGCATAAAAGTAAATTTAATTTCATCTTGCTGGAATGACATCCTTCATCCACCCTCTTTTTTCCCGGCAGGAGGAGCGCTTCTCTCTCCGTGGATTATCTGTCCAGCTCACACCCCCGCCCGCTCCTGTGACGCAGCGCATCTTTGCGCGCAGATACTGGAGTAGAAGCGACAGGAGCGCACGTCTCTGTGGAACTGAACGCACAGGAGACTGGATACGGTGGAGACAAGATCAGTCGGTTATCAGCCGACAGGGAACCCCGGACCGTGGGGTAGGATGCTCACAGCGCGTACACCCGTGGGCAGCAGAACTTAAAGAGCTGCGGTCCATCCGTTGAAGCGCTTTAAGTCGAAAATCTCCCTTCT
Organism: Cyprinodon variegatus; assembly: GCF_000732505.1. Classification (NCBI taxonomy): domain Eukaryota; kingdom Metazoa; phylum Chordata; class Actinopteri; order Cyprinodontiformes; family Cyprinodontidae; genus Cyprinodon; species Cyprinodon variegatus. The sequence continues at coordinate 64,843 of NW_015150695.1, forward strand.
GTTTGTGGAGAAACACAAATCTGTCAGTGATCGTCCAGTTGAAGTACCTGTGTGCAATCTGAGGGTAGATCGAGGTTCGCTTTAGAAACGATGTGGAAACCCGGGACACTGCTGCTGCTGTCGCTTCTGTGGGCGTCCGGTGAACTCCAGCAGGAGACGGAGCAACGGAGGCTACCGCCTCCGGGAAAGTTGGATTTCGGCTACGTGCCTGCGGGAGTTTATGAGACCCTGGCCCATTACGAACCCGGACCCATAGGGATCCTGTTCCAGCTGGTGCGCGCCTTCCTGCACGCGGTGCAACCCAACGCGTTTCCACACGGTAAGGCATCCTCCTTTGGCATAATCGACCCTCAGCAGCAAGAAAATCTGCTGCAAATCAGCAGGGTTATGGACTTTTCACGACTAAAATAGTTCTCCCTTTACCTCCCATGTTTATTTAAATCAAATGCTCTACTTTTGGTGAGAATAATCCACTCTCTGATTTGCTGCTGATGCTGATTTTTGCGTGACGTCCATCCATGCGCGCCTCCAGCTCCGCGCGCACAGCAGCGCACTAAGTTTAAAGGTGCTGTTTATGCCTGTGGCTCACTTTGTGTCAGGATGATTACAATTAGCACACCTACATGTTGTCAGAATCAAATGGACTGTGGTTAGTTTTCCTGACGTTTTGAGGTATGCGTAAAGAGTGTTGTTGGAGCTGCATCCAGAATCTGGGACTGCAGCAGCTCTACATTTTAGAAATGACTCAAAGAAGGTTGCTTTTCAATTGGGTTAGAAAACCTTAAAAGAAACAGCCACTCTTTACCCTACTCTGAGTTCATATTCCTTTGCAACAATTTGAAGATTAGTAGCTCTCCAAGTCACCTTGTTAATTGAGTAATCCCATAAGCCTCTGCACCATATGTTGGCCCCTTAGTTCTCAGTTGGCCACCAGCATTCAGAGGGGGGTCCTGACCCAACCGCAGCAGGTGACAGCCCTATCTTCAATGAGATTTTATTAACCTGTGACTGTAACCAGTAATTAACAGGAGATTGTCTTGCTGAGGTTTTGTAATATCGTAAAACATCCATTCATTGGACTCAATTTAAATCTTGAAACAGACCCACCAAATCAGAAAAGTTTATCAAAACCTGCAGGATGAATTATACAGTTTATTTATAGTGGTAGTATTCAATCAAAGCCTTTGGACATATTCATATATATTTTATCGTCTAACTACAAATTTGACTGTATCTTTTTGGGATTGAATTTGGATATTATTTTCCTATTGGCTGCGTCTTTGATTAATTGTCTCCTTTCCTGGCCATGTCTGGGTAGTTTTTCAGGCAATTTTTTTTTTATTGTATTACTTTAAAATGACAGAGTGAAATAAAATGAAAATTTCAAAACTTAAGATATTGTTTTAGAACCCAATCCCATTTCAGAACCCAAATTCCCCATTAACTTTTGTTGAAAAGTTGACTGTAGGGTTTTAGATAACCAGATAAAAATGGGGAGATTATATTGATTTATCTTCGATGGTGATACAGTGACTGCTGATATCACAAAGTCAGACACAATATGATTCACATCCAATTAGATTAATTAATCTGAAATTTATAAAATGGAAAAAATTCAGTTTTTCTGTCACAATTATCAGCGATGTTATACCCCTAGCCAGCTGTGTTTTTTGGTCTTTGTGCTCCCTTTAATGCCTTTTGACTGTTTTCCCTTTACAGAAAACCATTTTCCTTTCACTTCAAAATTGCACTCCCTTGTGTTGATCTATCACATACCGTCAAATGATAAGACACTGAAAATCGGACGATGGGGGAAAGTTTAGGATTATATTTTTTAAATGCACTCTTAAAAAAATAAATCCTGCTGAGACATGGTTTTCTTGGCCATCACTTTGCATTAAGTGCAAACTAACATTCCTACTGTGCTGTTTTTATTGAAAATCTGTAGGAAGTTAGCAGCCTCTTTTTTGGGGGGGGGGAAAATGATTTTTTTTAATTTATTGAAGAATGCCTCTAAGTCAAACAAATGGGGAAAAAAATCAAAATATTATATAAAGATATAAACACACACAGAAGTTTCCACTCCACTTTATAAGCTAAAATTCAGGAATTGAGGCAACATGCCAGTTGTTAAAGCAGGAGCTCATTCCTTTGAAGTGATGTGGTACATGTTACCAATGCCAAAGGTTAGGTCAAATCAGTTTCATATCAAAATTAGTTGTCATTTTACAACATGTGTCATTCCAGGGAACTTTACAAAGCCAATACAATTAAATCGTCCAGGCAGATTTCTTAAAGCGTTTTCTATCTAGGAAACCCAGTAGATGGCATTCAGCCAATGACCTGCAGAATTGACACCTCCTTAATGAGCATGTATAGCTGAAAGGAAAACTGCCCTTTAGCAGGAATAGGAAAGAACCTCCAAGTGAGGCTAAATGAATGGATAGATTTTCATTTCATAACTGTAAGAAACAGTCAAGTGGCTTAAATGAATAGAATCAAGGAGTCAGGAAGATATTAATCACTATGTTGTAGCTGTTTTATCCTGATAGGACCCAGTTCTCCATGAGTTATCTATATGCGACAAAGACAGGATAATGTTTAACTGATCATACATTAAAGTGTTCTCAATTTGCTTCATTATTTGAGTTTAGTATCTTTAACATCAAGGCTTATTCTTGTGCTATTTTGCTGTGTGTTTTCAGTTAAAATGGTTCCCCTTAAACTTTGTCCAATTATTCAACATTAATTTGTTTTTCTTCTTCTGCACACCATTGCTCATTTACAGCAAATGGCTTCCATAATTTCATGGTGACCTAAGATTATAGATGATAAAACCCAATATTTAATGTAGTTAAGATCTTTTTTGTGTGTGTGCAAATAATAGGGCTCTAACTTGAAAAAAAAAAAAATAATGTACAAAAATAAAATAGAAAAAAGCAAGTAAAAAAAAAACAAAACAAAAAAAAAGCACCTACAGTTTTAGGCTATTTCATCCTCTCTTTAAATGCTATGACATCAGAAAACTTAAAAGCAGCTTTCTGGCTATTTGTCCCACAATTCCTGCTGTGATCAATGGTTAGTCAGTAGCTCATCTAACACAGTGTGAGACGGTGTTCTCTATTCTACAGGACTGAAATACTATTTTACACCAAAGAGAAAATTATCAGTCTAAATGTTTTAACTCAAAAGTGTCCAATACTTAGTAGATTATGAAGCGGAAGTTCAATTGAAGAAACTCTGACTTACCTCCATCAATCAGAAGCTGATCCGTCTCCGAAGCGA
>NW_015150695.1:69013-83767 GCF_000732505.1 Cyprinodon variegatus
CGTATAAAGCCCGCCCTGACAATTTGATTGGATCGCCTGACAGTGGGCTTTAATACTCGCGCTACTATGGAGCAGAGCCAGACCGAACTTCCCCGAACACAAACCTTGTGGGCGGGACTAAGTTCGGACTGGCACCCAGGCTATGTTAAAGCATAATTCAGCATGAATGTTCCTGCCGAGGTCTGAGCGCCAAAGGCTATACTTTCTTATCAATAAATTCTTCTATTATCTTTTCTCTCTGTGTGAGTTTTTCAGATTGAAATTGGAGTTGAGTAGATTATATGGTTAGTTGTAGAAGAAGTTCTGTAGAGGCCAAAACTAGCATGCTCCCTAACACAGGTTGATAACTTCCAGCACCTCTGCAGTGCTTTGTTTAGCCCTCTGCTGAAAGTCTCACGATTCACAGATAGATCTGACTGTTTATGCATGCTATCCACAGAACATATTTTTCTTCTAAGAATTTTTTACATCTCAAATGCTAATTAATTTGTTAAGAACCCATACAACAAATTCATGCTGTCAGATTGACCTGTTAGTCTTTAGGGAAAGGGTAGTCACTGGGTGGAAAGAATATCTGTTTTTTTATGTTTTTTATCCATTGGTTATCATTTAGCTACAATCATAATAACAATCAGAATTTTTTTTTTTAGATTGTATATTTACTAAGTTAAAAAGGGCAGTTTGATCATCCTTGGACCAAAGTGAGCAAACAGAAGTTCTGTGTTAGTTGGAGTATGTTTAATATCCACATCCCCTGCATTCACAGAAAGTGATGTTTTCCAATTTTGGAACTCCTTGCAATGTTTGTTTGTTTTAGTAGGCTAACTGTATCATTCAATTTTCTGAAAGCTCGTAGGAGGCGATACAAAACAGACAAGCAACAAAATCCCACCATGCACGACCACATAACACAGAGGAACGGTGCTGTGTGTTTAATAAAGTCTGTCGTTTGGTCTTTCTATGTAGTGTGGTCGTCCACAGCAGCTGCTGATGTCCTCCATCAAACAACACAGGCTAATGTTTGGGTTCCCATTATCTATCTGTAACATTCCTTTTGCAGAACACAGAGCCAAGTTGTTATGGTAAAATGCTTTGGTTTCTAAGAATGGCAGGATAAGTCTTGGTTAAAAATTAGATGATACAATAAGAGTCTTTCAAAAATTATTCATGCAGTCCACTTAAAAGGCTACACGCGTCATTAAAAATGATTTATTTATGTATTGAATGCAACTGAGCAGCAAACTTTCAGCAGTTACTAATGCTAGTAACTCATATAAATGCACAGTGATCAGGAGCTTTACAGTCGTGAGAGTTTTTATATAAGATTATTTATTTTGTTGCTATACCATGTTTTGCAAAATGATTTATTCCTCTTGAACTCTTTGGCACATTTTGTTGATTAAATACGAGGGATTGCTTAGTTAGTTTTTAGTTAGTTTCCTTCTACTTAGTTATAAGTAGAAGGAAAATGATGCATTGTTTTTACACTTTTTACCCCCAAAACAATCAAGCAGGTTTTGTTAGCACGTGCAATCTTGCTACATATTCTCATTTGGATTTCAGTGTGATCTTTAATGCAATCCTTCTATAATTTCTTTATACAGTAGACTTTACAAAGTACAGTATATGCAATTCTTCTTTACAATACCAATAACAAGTACTCCTTTTTGGTTGAATTTGGGGCATTATTTGTTGGAAGCAAAAACTCTCCCCTGGCCACACGTCTTGCAGCTTGTAACATGGATCTTTGAGACCTTTTAAAGATAGAAGTTGTCCTTGCTTAAAGGTATAGAGGGTGATCTTTTATTTCCAGGTGGATCATCTAAATAAATGGTCCTCCTAATTGTCAATCATTCTGGTGAAATGTTTACGTAAGGCCTTTCTATGTACTCACCCCATTGGCTATCGTTTTCTGCGTATGTGTGGTGTGATACGATTTCAGGCATTCATTAAAGCTCACCTTTCTCACCATGGTTCTTGGCAGAGAATGGCAGAGGGTCGTAAGAGTAAGTGTCTACGATGTGTAATAGAAGAAAAGACATGCCTCAGAAGAAGCAGATATATCCCATTATGCTTTGCGAGAGAGCTCTCCTCACAAAGCATTATGGGATTTACTGTCACAATGGCTCACTATCGCCATAGACTGTCCCTACCTGACAGGGCGACTAATAAAAAAGATGGCTTCGCGTGACCAACGAAGCAAAAAGCAGTGATCAGCTGTCTGAACGGTCAGTTAAATGAGTTCACTATAAACTCCACGATATAGTCCCCACATTTTAAACAGGGCGTTCACAAGGAGAAATGGGCTCATGCATGCTCTTGCACACACATTTTTTTCAAAGTGTTGAGGGTGGGTCTTTTAAAAAAAACAAAACTCCAGAATACCTATAAGAGAAGCATTCCCACAGCATGATGCTGCCACCACCATGGTTTACATTGAAGCTTGTGCTTTTGGGTTAGGTTTAGCTATATTATTTACCACCCACCATGTTTGTAGAAGGTCCAAACATTCAGTTTTTAATTCACTATCTGTTTTAATTAATATTTAATAAGAATTCTAAACCCTTTGCAATCTTAAAAAAATATATAGAAACGCATTTCATGTTACATTTCTGTTCAATGTTGTGTTACTATATCAACAGAAAATTGGCTTTTCTGGTTTAAAATTGACAAACAAGTTTCAGGTTTGAACACTTTTCTGAGTTTATAAATATCTTGTAATCCCCCCCCCCTTTAAACAGCCTGACATAAACTATTCATGTAATGTGATTCAAGCCTTCGATATCCCATCACTCATTTCTTTAAGTCAATCTTTCTGCAAGTCAGTCTACTTAAAAACTGGGGTGCAGTTTGCTTTCCTGGTATCATCTTGTAGCTGTGGGGGCGACACCAGTCACCATCAGACTGCAGATTCCTGTAGAAAAGCTTGTTCTCATTAGTTTCTGTGTTCCCTTTCTTTGTTAAATTAGTTTTACACAGAATTCAATCTACAGGAGGATCTGAGAATACCTCCCACTTCAAGGGAAAAGCCGTCTTTCGTCAGAACAGGGTCTTTGTTTTCAAGCTCAGTTTGTTATTTAACACTAAGCAGTTGACATACAAAGTTTAAAGCAAAGGAAGGACCTCCAGTGATTTCTAAGCAGGAACACTGAAGCACTTAATGATTTGCATTTATATTATGCTTGTCAAAATATCATTATTTCATATGGTATCAATACTCAAAAGCTTTATCCATATACAATACTACCGTAGTTTGGGATGGTGTTGATATTAGATACACATGTTTTCATTTTGTTTCTATTGTTGGGTTTAGATTTCTGAATTATTTACACATTAGAGAAAACATACATTGGAAAACCTTAAAATGTCAAATTGGAATGTTTGGGTTGCATTTAGTTGCCTCCTCTTTTATTTAGCTGTAATTCTGGTAAGGAAGCATGTTAAATGTCGAGCTTGAAAAAAAATGTTTTTTCAGGTTCATAAAAATATTTTTTATGCCTTTAATTATTTCTCATTACTCCCATTTTATAAAAACTGTTACTGAGTATCAACAATTTGGAGTTTCCATTTTTGGTTTGTGGGTAAACTACTATATATTTATAGGAAATTTACAGGTGTTTTCATTTTGGCTTTTGTATCCTGAAAAATAGGCACTGATAAAGGAAAAGGAATATTAATACAATCCATCTAAATTGGGTTTAAAAATAGAAAACAGGCGGAGTGCAAACCTGCTGCTGCTCCTGGTTGCCACCTCATGCAGCGCAGGAGAACATCCAGATTTTGAAAAATATTTTGATAATAATGTTCAAATATACAAAATGTTAATAATTACTCCCGTAGATTAGCACTACATTTGAAGGTGTATGCAGCCTGCTCACCGTCACTGTAAATCTGTTCAACTACTTTCAAAAATGTCCAGAGAACAATAATGTGTCTCTTTTAGCATACTGATTCTATTTGGGAACAGGCTGCTAGACCGTCAGTTTCAACAAAAGCCTGAATTGCATGCAGCCACATTGCTAAATATGATCCCTTATAAATTAGAGTAATAAAAAAATCATGAATTCAAACAATGTTGCTGATCTCTTATGCTGTGCTCTTTAGATAAAATAATGAATGAAAATAGCTTTCAAATACAGCATATCAATTTTTTCAAACAGCATCAATACAGAGCTGTTGTATCCGTTTAGGACCTAAACGGATAGGTCCTAAACGGATACAGGTAGAACAGCAGATTCTGTAGGATGATATAAGCCTGCATTGAGGCTGAACCAACTTATTAAACACATAGATATGCCAAAAAGAGACATAGCCTCAGTTTGCTCCTGATTGATGATTTTGAATCAGAATCTGTTTAGTTTTCCTTCCCACCCATGTTTTCATCCAGAATTCCTACGTTTGCATCTGAAGCAAGGCTGCTCACTATGATACAGCATTGATAGCACTCACATGATTCATTCCTTACACGATTGTTGCAGAGCAAATTTATAAAAAGGGGTTTATCATTCCTACTGATTATGTTTGGCAAAAACCTGTTAATATTATTGTAGTGCATCACACTAGACAAAAGCTAAATCAGAAGCATTACAAATGACTTGTCCTGGATTAGAATGCATTTAACATATTTTGGCTTTTTGCAAAATAAATAAATAAATAAAATAAGATAAAAACATGACATAATTCACCAGAAGCTCATAATCCACATTCTTTAATATACCTATATGAAGCTTGACTTAAAAGCTTAATATTTCCTTACAAGACTTCTTACTATTAGATTTTTTTGTGTTTTTCTATTGTTTTTTGGTTGCATCAGTGTTCTGACTTTTAATCTATCTGAGCTTTTCCTCTCGTAGGGGTTGAACTTCACTGAAAAAAGACAGAATCAAAGCCTGAGCTAGAAAATAGGCTGTTTGTGCCTAAAGGTATTTTGCAGTGCACAGCGATGACCGGGTGAAGCTGTGGGCGGCGTCAGAACACAATGCACTGCTAAAGTGATAACAGCGAGTGTCCTTCAACTGGAAGGTTGTAGCTAGAGCCCTTCGACAGCAAACATCTGCTGTGCTGAAGTGTCCCTGAGCAAAGGACTGTGCAGAGTGTAAGATGATGAAACATCTCTGTTGGAGAGGGTGATCTCTTTAATCCCTGGAATTCAGAACAAAGGAGAGTCCTGAGTGGTTTTATCAGTATTTCTTCCTTCTGGGGAAAATGTTCCTAATTAGAGACTTCCTGAGCGGTTGGAACATCTGGAGAGATAACCATCAGGGACTTTGATGATCCCCCACAAAGGCTTAGATTTGCAATTCAGAGATGTGAAAAATCTGAATCATCGTTCTATTCATAATCTATAGATACATAATTACCTCACTTTCTTGTATTATAGGTTGAAATTAAGCTGTTCTGCATTACTACGCTTTAAATAACTTTTGCACTTTTTGTACAATATAGTTTTTTCAAGTTTTTTTCATTTATTCTATTTGCAACATATAGTTTAGCTAAATGTGATAAATCAATGTAAAAAAAAAAGTGACAAAGAAAAATAAAAAATTTTTGTGGTTCTGAGATGCTATCAAGAATGAACCAAAGCTCTTAATGAAAATGTTATGTTTCCTTAACATTATTTATACCACAACTGATCACAAACTAAAAGAAATTGATCTACTACGCTTTTAAAGTGAAATACAAATTCCTTGGCAGATAAAAACCTTCAGGTTCAATGAAAATCTTTGCAAGTGCAACTTAGCTTTATGTCTTTGTGCATCATGTCACAGCTTTAGTCCTGTTCTTTTTCTGGAGTCATGTGCAGCTGGGCTGCAGCAACACGGCTGAAATTAGAGAAGCTTGATTTATCAGAGATTGATGTGTGTTTGAGCAAGACTTGGTGCCGCTGTTGGGTTGTTTGTGGAAAGGTGGCATTGGACGGTCTCAGAGTTTGAGTAACAAATCTGTTTTTAGATTCTTTTGCTGCATTTAAGTCCTAGATTGAAAATTAGTTCAGTTGTTGCCACATAATTGTCTGAACCCAGAATCAGCTTTATAATGCTCAGCATTTTAGCTAGAAGAAACTAGAGATTAGTTGATTTGTTGAAGCAATCCATGACATCAAGTTTTGAACAGTAACAAAACAAAGAATATGTAAAGATTTATGAATCTTTGAATAAAACAGAATAATCCATTGGACGAGCACTTATATTCAATTTTTTATTTGTTTTTTCTTATTCTGATTTTTAGGTATTTCTTTCCAAACAATCTATTTATAATCCCATTTGTGAACAGAGCCATGTTCAGTGAAGGATTATTTGGTTCTATTAGACCAATATAAGGTCTGACATCACCTAAATCTTATATCAGCTGGACAAGTCTTCATTTATTTATTACGGTATATTCATCTTTGTTTTAAACCGCATCCAGTATGAACCTAAGTTGGACATGGATTGACAGATGGACAGCAGATTCTGCAACAGCTTCTTCCCCACTACCATCATGCAGCTGAACTGTTGAGAAAACTCTAAATCATGCCACAGACTCTGTTATCACATTGATAACACCAAAACAAAATTCTGCATATTTGTACCATACGTATTTTAATGCTCTGAACTGCACCATGTCTTTACCCCCACACTGTTTACATTTGATCACTGCTGCACTTTATGGAATGGAAATGTTCTGAAAGCTGCACAAAAAGAACTTTTGTTTTGTATACACTCTGTGTAAACAAAATGACATTAAAAGTTGTCTAAGTCTAAACTGTGAAAATTCTTGTCCTCAAACGAATGTCCTTTTTTCTTAAGGTGTAGGGGGACAGCAGAGTCTTGTCCGAAGGAGGTAGCCCGTCTGTGTTGAGCCATGCGTCTGTGGAAAGGTTGTTTGGTTTCTCCAATATAAAGATCTGAGCATTCCTCACTGCAGTGAACTGCATATACCACTCATCTTAGGTTCTCAGGTTTTGTCCTTAGGATTCACTAGTCTCTATCTAAGGGTCTTGTTTGGATTGAAATGTACAGAGATTTTGTGTTTGGAGAAAATCCTCTTGAGTTTTTCAGAGATTCCAGCAACATATGGTATGTTGATGTTTTTGCGTTGAATCGTCTTACCGTTATGTTCTGCTGCATGTCTTTTGGTTTTCCTCGCTGATTTTAAGACTACTAATGTTGTATTTTATCTGACTTACCTCACAACATCCACGGACTCACAAATTTGCCTCAGAGGAGATGAGAAAGTGGAAAGCCATGCTCTTTATCACAATTCTGTTTACATGAAGCACAGTCACATCAATACTACTTTCTGTTAGAAGATTTTACTATATTTTACAATAAGTCTGTGACAACATTGAAGAAATTAAGCCGCATTTACTCTGTAACTTTTCTGTCAGCATTTCCTTGCCTCACGGATAGATCCTGATGGATAAATGATTTAAAAACAGTGAACATTTTTTTCATTGATTTTATAACTTGAGTATTATCAGCCAGTTTCAATGATAAATGGTGAAAACAACAGCAGGAACAATTATATGTTTGTCTAGTTTATTGTAAACCCCGTTTAAGGATTTGAATGAATCACTTGAGTTATAATCTTTCTACATTGAAAAGCATGAAATTCAATTCAATTCAGTTTATTTATATAGCACCAATTCACTTTACAGTACATATCATCTCAAGGCACTTTCCAGAGACAATCCAGTCCGATCAGTCAGGTTGGTTGAGGAAAACAATTCTTCTGGAAGAGCAGAATGCAACAGTAGATATTCACTTGCAGTATTTTGCTGACTACAGCCGTCCCTCCCAGAGAGTATGCTTACAGTGGAGAGGAAAAACTCTTATTTTAATAGGAAGAATCCTCCAGCAGAAACAGGCCCTGTGTGAGGAGGCTGACAGGGGCTTCAGAGAGGTAGAAGCAGTACATGATGAACATAGACGCACTGATCCAATCATACTACATATGTTAGAAAAGGTAACAACTAGCTCCATATGTGGCTCTATCAAGGAAAGAAGCAGTGAAGCAGATGAGCTCTGAGCTGGTTTTCATATCAAATGGGATGGTAGAGAGCGCATCCAGTTAGTCATTATAAAACCTGAGCTCAGTGCTATGTCTATGAGAAAAACAGGACTAAACACTGAAAAACAGGTCCAACTTCATCATCTATAACTTCAGTTGTTGATTAGCAGCAGCTCAGCTGATGTTTCCAACCAGGGTGGAATAACAACCAAAGCTGGAGAGAGTACCTAGCCCCTCTTTACCCACACACAAAGCAGTTAAAGAAAAACAAAAAATGTCAACAGAAAGGGAGCTTGCAGCAGAGTTTAGCACAAAACATGCATTAATTTTACTTCAGATTTGAAAGATTAGTCATCAATGTTAAAAAGCATTTAGGCAACTACTGTAACATTGATTCATTCTACATTCTATTTTATAACAACCATGATGTCATATTAAATATAGTACAGATTATGTCAAAAATAAATTTAATTGTGTTTTTGCACAGCTAAATGTTTCCAAGCTTTACCTCTTTTCCCTTTTTCTTAAGTATTAATGCCAATTAAAAAACATGACTTTCATTCTGAACATACATGTAGATGTAATGTTATTGGGGGAAGGAAAGGATTGAAATGGGGATTTTTTTGTTTTAGGTCTGAACCTTTCTAAATTCTAGTTCTGAAAAAATATTGCCATGATGGACAAAGGCTAAGCTCTGGGCTGAATACTTTGATAATATTGAGTTGGAAGTTAAACACCAAATAAGAAAAAAAATATTTAAACATCCTTTCGTTTTTTGTTTTTTATTTTTTTCTGGAGACAGATGATGGCAGTGCTATGTTCTACTTTTAGCTTTCAGAAGCTGTTCAAGCAAACAGTCAGCATATCATGCACCATCTGGGTCTCCATCCTGATCATTTCCATGCAAGATTGAATGACTCAAAACATGCCCTATGTGTCACATCGTCATGTCACATTTAGTAAAATTGGGCTTCATCTCTGTTGCACTAATTGTCGTGTCTACTTAGTTTTGGATGCACGCGACCTTTTCATATGTAAATGACCAAATATGGAAACATCCACAGGCATTAACCAGATTGGTGCACATAGAGCCTTTTTCTTAATTGAAGTAAAAACAAATAATTTCTATAAGATTGCAAAAGTGACAATGAAACTTGCATCACTCTTTTAGTCTTGAAACTGGATATATTTTTTCACTCTCAATATAAATAGTAACAGGCCAAAGAATGAATCTATGATTCATGCTTGCTTTATAAAGTGAAAGCTATCTTTCATTGTTAGTTGAAGAAACACACTAGGGTGTTTTCATCAGACAAGCTTGTCTTGTATTTAAGTTACTGCTACTGTCTCAGATTTGTGGAACACTCAAGCACCATTTTCAAAAGACAAACAGAAAGATTTTATATCACTTTAATTCCCTATTTGCAGTTGTAACCTTGTCAGTATAAGTAGCAGCCTTAAGCCGCAGGCCTACAGTATATGGTGGTTCTCTTGAAATAAATCCACATGTTGGGGTTAGTCTTTCTGAATACCCAGAGAAAAAAAAAAAAGAAAATTCAGTTTTGGGCGATTTTGGCTCCCCCCGAGTGGAAAAAAGCTGTATTGTTTTGCCTGAAGGAAGACCTAATTTCCCACATTGAGCAGCACATTGCCTGGATGTCATCTCTGCACAATTCACATGAATATACACTGTGTGCAGAATTATTAGGCAAGTTGTATTTTTGAGGATAATTTTTATTATTGGGCCACAATTGTGTTCTCAATCAATAACAGAGATGCACACCACCTGATTTACTTAATTGGTAGTTGGCTTTCAAGCCTATACAGCTTGGAGTAGGACGACATGTATGAAAAGGATGATGTGGTCGAAACACACATTTGCCTAATAATACTGCACACAGTGTACAGTCTCTAAGAGAAACTTCGCATCAACTTCTGTCTTTATAAAGAACAGAGAAAGCGGGAAATGACATATGCAGTCTGCACATTTGTAGTCGTTTTGCGTGGCAAGGTTACTGCTTAGTGTTGGTGAAAGTGATACAGACTCCCTCAGGCTATGACAGAGGTGTCATTCAACTAGTTGTAAGTCGATGTATAATCACAACAGTGATTAGTAATAAAAATATTTTATGAGGGTTAAAAGAGCAATTTGAAATGAAAAATGATGTATTGCCAAAACCAAATACCAACAGAGCCTACAGATAGATAGACCAAACACAGTTATTTGAAGGCAAAGTGCTTTACATGCAGACATCTTCAGGAGAGAGGTTTGAGTTTATAAAAGACTTTTCAGATATGTCTATTCCCATATTCCTCCTAAAGAAACTGCAAGATTTCTTTTGCTTCTGAAGTGTTTCAAAAACGTGTCTTGCAGTTTTGGGGACAGATATATTAATAACAAAATAATAGTATGAGCCTCTGCGGGGTCCCAAACAACACTAATGCTGACTTCAGTTATAAGTAACTGTCTTTCCTTGGGAATTTTCTCTTTCCTCACATCCCATCTTCAGAGAGAGAAAGATTCATCTCTTGAAAATAAATACAAAACATGACCAAAAAAATGTTTCCTAATGCTTGTGATCTAGCATGACTTTGGTCCAAACTTGATACTAAGTTGCTTCTCTCAATATTTAGGTAGAGGATAGAGGATCAGGAATGCCAGTCAGAAATTTAGCCTTGCTTATAATTAAAAATTTTTAAATTAAAACCATAGATGCAGTGGAAATGAAGGAGTGTAAAAAATGCCCCAACAAAGCTGCAGTGTTCCTAAAATAATTGAGATGCCCCTTTAATGAATGTAGAAAAACATTACTTTTAACGGGAAGTTCTTTTCAAAATAAAAAATGTTTTTCTTTATTGTCACATTTTTGACCCTACATTCCTTAACTGTACAAAACAATGTAATATTCTGTTGCTCTGTCAGAATATGATTAAATGAGGATATCTTCTTTTTTTCTTTGTTTTCTTATTTAACCTGGTTAAATGTGTTTTGGAAAAGAAGGTAATAGACTTAAGAGATTCTTAAACCCATAATTGGAAGTGCATTAACAAAACTTGTATATATGAATATTTCAACATATTAATGTAATTTAGCAGTCTGATAGCTTGAATTTAATTAACTAAAAATAAAGCTGATGAATAGATAAGATTAAATGAAAAGAGAAAATCAAAAAACAAAAACATTTTTTAAGACATTTTGCTTTTCCAGAGACTTACTGTGAGAGATCTACTTTTAAAATACTAGAAATTAGTTTTAAATCTGGTGATTATTATATCTTAAAATGATATTAACAAAGACGTAGATGATTTCTCTCAATAAGCCAGAATCTCAAAACTCTGGTTGGACATTTTTTCTATCTTCAGAAGAGGATACAGTATGAGCCGTTATCCAGGATGCTAGACCCCCTGTTGTGACCCACATTCTCTTTCTGGTGTATTCCTCTCTTCAAGAAAGAGTTTGGGACCTTCTCATGGGCATTCAGCCTACCAGCAAACTACACCATCTTTTACTTAGAGGTTGTGTATCATTAAATGGTGATATATTGATTTAATCACATAAAAACATGTAAATATAAGACTCAAGAACACAAAATAACCTGTCCAAAAACAGGAGTCAGATTCTGTGGCTTAGACTTGATAGCCTCACTCCCAGTTGATCCCAGTTATTGCTCAGACCATCTTTTTATCAACCTAGGTAAGCATCTATTAATCTGTATTAAAATTCTATCTAGCACGATGTAGCCAGCAGCTTTTTAGCCTTTAAAATCTATTCACACGCATTTAAAAGACAAATTTTTTTACCCTAATGATGTGTTCACATCTAACCTGATTGCAATGACCCATTTACATGTTATCCTTTTAAAGAGGTACAATTCAGGAGCGATGCTACAGTTGTAGCCATGCACCATTATGGCGATTACAGCAAAGCAACAATGAAGCAACAACTTCAATGGATTTGCAGCGACTGTAGCTGGAGTTGAAAAAATCTCACATTTCCGTCAAGTGGTGTTGTGACGACCAGTCAGGGAGTGGATATGGCTGTGATGTTGCATGAAGGAGCTCAGTGGAGACAGAGATCTTTTTATCAATGTGGAAGGTAGAAAAAAATATGTTGAAATAGGATGAAGCAAGGAATGCACTTACTGTAAGAGGTTCGTGCATGGCTTTATAAAAAAAATGTTTTAAGTTAGCTGTAGACCGTCTGCCATCTGCCACCGCTGCCCGCTCTGGTTCACTCTCTGACCTTCTCCAATCTCCTGCTGTCCTCCCTTAGCTCCAGAGCTGGTTCGGGCCACCTGCCTCCAATGCAGCCCTAAGTTTTTGTCTCTGTTTAATTTCTTACACTACACTCACTCTGTCCTCCCTTAGCTCCAGAGCTGGTCACGGCCAGCCACCTTTGCCCAACTTGGGTGCTTTCGCTCTGATCTCCCACTTCTTCTGTCTGAGCTCCAGAACACCTTTCCCGTTTACCATTGCGATCCTCCGCTGAAGAGAGATAACAATTTGGAAGCAGATGGAAGTACTGCAGGGGACAGCCATGACCCAGCCATAGGTCCTGGACTTTGTAAACTGGGAGCACCTCTGTAGGATTTGATGGACCCAAGAAACTGGAAATGTTCATATCCCTCTATGATTGGTGGGCATCAATATTTGACTCTCTAAGGTAGCTGCTGAACTTTTTCCATCTTGGAAACTAATTAAAAAATGTTACACTTTTCTAAAACTACCTGTGTGTATATATTTACTAATATAAATAAAAACAGTTTTGAATTTGTTAAGCAAACATTTTCTAAATCAAAGCAAATTAATAAGCAACCAAAACCATAGTTATATCCTTTAATACAAGCTTACCCTGAAATGTATCCATTTTCAGTGTTTTTATGCTGTATGTTAAGACCTAGTGATTGACTACGACTAAAATCATGAAATCTAAATAGATAATTATAATTCTAACAAGCATGGGAAGTAAATTACTCAACTTATTAGTATATATTATGTATTGATATAGAAATAGAACAGGGAATTAGAATGTACATGTATTTCATTTTGGAACATTTTCTTTTTCTGGTCAGTCATTGTGGACATATTTTAATTAAAATGGTTAAAGCAGATTAATTACTAATACAAATATGCTCTAAGGTTGTTGATAGGCTGCCTTTGATGATCTGTACCAAGTCTGGGATTTGGTAACAGGGCCGTAGGTGATGTTTGCTTACCTGCTGTAGATGCTTGCCGTTCTCCCTGGCCTGGCTGGTGGTAATCATGCTGACCTTGGCCGGACAAAAAAAAAAAATAAAGAAAGAAAATAAATTGCTGCATCCAACACAAACTTTCTCCACTCCACCCATCTCTTTCACTTTTATTTTGGTCATCTTTGCTAATTAATATCCAAGCCCAATAAACCAATGTGACCATCAGCAGATTCTGCCTGGAACAGACCAACAGAACTCCCTACTGCCACCCCCACCCCTACACATAGATATCACCAAACCTATTCAAAGCCAAAACTCTTGTTATTTTTAAAGTAACCATACATACAGTATGATCGATTTGACAAATGCTTTTTTTTTTTTTATCAACAGCATTAGAGAAACAAGAGTGTAATTTTTTGACACTGCACTTGGGATTTGGCTTCCTTTTTGATGACGTTGAGTATGTTTAGTTTTTGTGTTCCCTTGAGTTTAGATTTCCATCATTTCATTACATGGTGAAGAATGGATCATATTAATTATGCCCAAGAAACCAGAGAGGGTGTGCTTTTACCGTATCTGGCTGAACTAAAGATGTTTCACAAAATTTATTTCAATCATTGCAAACTTTTGATCTCTTGACAAGATTTCATGAAGTCTGTTTTATACAACCAAACCATCTAGACTAAAGAGCCTTCAAATGTGCAGTTTGGGTTTGAATGCTGTATGTGAATTTAAAAATAAAATGGGAATTATGAAAAAAAACAAAAATGGATCTCTAAAAAAAGACTTTAACAATGGCTGTGATATTAGGAGACTAAAAAAGGCAAGATAAGAGCTCTGCATTAAGATAAGGTGAACATCTTAGACTTTTAAAAGTAATACAATAATGTCACCGTCTGCTTAAACTCACCGCTACTTTATAGATACTGGATGAGAACTTTATCAGACTGAAAGCTGAAATGAAAAATCAAAGCAATTCAAAAGACCAGTCCTTCAAGAAAGGCTGGGTAGATCAGCTTATTTTAAGAATCAAGAGAAAGAAGATGGAGTAAAATAAGGGGAAAAAAAGGAGGAGTTGCGAGGGAAAGAGCTGTCACTTCCCCGGGTGTTGCTAAAGCTCCGGTTCATACGGGAACATCATATTTGGGTCAGGCTTGGGAAGCCAAGCAGGAGAGGCGAGGATGAGATGAAGCAAGCGGCTCAGGCCTGCTAAATAGATGTCAAGTCATGCATTCTCTGCCCCTTTGTTCTGCTTCATTGGCAAGAGCAATGAGGCCCGCTTCAACTCTGGGGATATGGTGGATTTTAACCACAGATGTGTTTTGATAAGGGGTCAGTCTGCCAATGCAGCCCATGATGGCTTTACTCTTAAGGTCCAGCTCTCATGCTCTTTGTTGTCAGAAATGTTTTTGTGGTTCTTGTTGCCTTCACTCAAAAACTGTTTCTGTGACACAGAAAGCTGGCTGTGGGATCATTCAGAGGACTTAAAATGAATTGAGCTTATCTCAAACTGACAAGCTGTATGTCAAAAGTACTCCATCGTGGAAGACAACATTTATCCTAAGTGGAC
>NW_015150695.1:83857-94781 GCF_000732505.1 Cyprinodon variegatus
ATATATATATATATATATATATATATATATATATATATATATATATATATATATATATATATATATATATATATATGCTTATGTGGCAGCTTAGGAACCAAAGTCTAAATTGGGTTTGGCTTTAGAAATCCCTGCTCCAGTTGGTTTGCTTTTTCACCCTTTAAATGAAACATCTTAGTGTTCATTTGATATAGAGTAATACTAAATTATTCCACCACTATCTCAGCAGCTAGAAATTAAATGGAAAACACAAATTTTCTGTCCGAAATAGTTCAGCAAATTAATGCAGCACTGAATGTTCAATCTCTTTCTATAATAAAACTACTAGTTCATTTATGTAATCACTACACCAAGTATACCCCCTTATAAAGTTTTTTTTTAGAATTAAATGCTGTTTAGAATTTTTCATAAATAAATTAGAAAATCCCTTTTTTGTCCCACAATGGGGAAATTGTTGTGTTACAGCCGCAGCAAAAGATTATATCAAAAATGGTCACATAAATGTGTACCTTAAAAAGTGTACAAAAATAACAGAATGAGTGATAGAGTTAAGAAAATAAACAAATGAAATACTGTAATGTACAGCATTTTAAGAATAAAAATACTGTTCATCTGGAGAATCAATATACAAAACTGTGCAAAAATCAGCAGGAATATTTCATGAAAAGACTTTTTCATAAAAATATTTTAAAAAAATTTCTGGGATGATGGAAGTAAAACAGCAGAATCGGAAGACTCCATTAAAGCCCCTTCACTGTTGTGGTGGTTTCTCACACAGGCAAAATAAAGCATGCTCTCTAGATTATTATTTCCAAGAGGCTTTTAAATCTCAGCCCACACACATACAACACTGACTTAAAAAAAAAAAAAATAAATAAAAACTCTCTCACTCTTATTTTGCACAGCAGCATTTGCACTATATAACAAATTTTTATTTATACATTTATTACCTGAATATCCCAGTAAGCCAAACCAGCTGGTCATTGGTTAGTAAAAGTCAAGGAAACGCTTGAACTTTCAGTCAATTCAGTCTGATTTGTTTAAATGTCACACAAATACCCGGAGGGATTCACACCGCAGTGGTATAACAGATGATAATTTGAAAAGCCCCCCATCTGCCTATTTATTGATATGAGTTTTGTTTTTGTTCTGTTTCAGGCATCCCCATTCAGTAAGTTTGGAGGTATTAGATCCTGATTATTTTTTTCCTTCTGTTCTTGTTTTAAATGATCAAAACCATTATGATAACAATGTCATAACAGGCTGCCCTTTTTAAATGGCAGATTGCGGTAGAGATTTAATTTATTTTTTGTGAATTGTGTATTTATGAAAATATTTCCAGAAATGAATCTCTATTTGTGATTAATTATTTTAAGAAACCATATTCAAAAAAAAAAATTATGGAACATCTCTATTTTCATGCCAACAAGACAATTCAAAATGATAACAAAAGCCTTTTAGGTCATCAGAAATCTCTCACAAATGGAGCTGAAATTCACCACAAACTTGCTATAATTCATTACAGATTTTTTTTTTTTTATGATCTCTCACGCAATTGCTTGAGGCCAAACTCATGTGTCGTAATGATCATTTTCCAAAAAGCTCAGCTGCACAGTGTAGCAGCAGCTGCCTCCCTCCAAAGCACTTAAACATAGATATATATATACTTTCTCTAATGATACATGGCACTATAATTGTCATAGCTGTTTCAAATCTTAATTTCATGCTTATGAATTCATAAAATCTGAATACACCCACAACATATTTATTCCAGCTTGTTATGGATGGTGTTTATGCCTGGATAACAGCATTAGCTGAAAATACATTTCACCTGTGTCCCCTTTTATGTGATTTATCAGCAGGTGGGCGTCCAGATCGTTTGGTCTGATTTGTTATTGTCCAGACTGCAGGTCTGTCTTTCTCTGTCACCTCTGTGACAGCGCTTCAGCCTTGATCAGCTAATGATAATCTGGGGTTTTGTTTACCTGGTCAGACTGCAGAGCCAATCAGATTGACACACACAATCCAGGCTCCACCACAGCCCTCTGATCTCCAAATGTAGGCTAAAAAAAGTATATAGTGTTTTTTATCTGACAATTTTCTGTGCACTGTTTTCTAGACATGCATGCAAAACTATACGTAAAAAAAGAGACAGATTCACTGAATGGGTTAAACCCCAAGAAGTCTTAATTTATGGCACCATTTCTAAAAGTGTGCAGCTAAGATTACATGGAGTCTGTGCAATACAACATGCTTTATTGCTGTGTTTCCTTCCACCGTGTCTCCTAGATTTATTTTTATCTTCCTGTGATCGCACTAGTGCTCGCACACTCGCCTTGTCAAGCACTTCCTCTTATCAGTGTTACTTCAACACAAGGTGAGACTGTCAACTTTATTAACACACTGATCACACTGTATTTCCACAAGTGCATCGTGGAAACTACAACTGAGCATTAGTATTCTTAAAGCACAAGTAAAGAAGTGTTTTTGTTCTGAGTGTTTCTTACACTTGGCTTCACCTGTGAAAACAGAATTAAAGGAGACTCCAGCTGTGTATCTAGCCAAGAGACTCAGCTGTTCACATTAAAGTGCTTTATATACACCCATACATTATGCCTGTGCAGTATGTATATCATTGTATAAAACCATCAACCCTTAGATTATGACACAAAGAAGCACATAATTGTTAAGTAGGAGGAAAATAATGCATACTTTGTTTTGATAAATCTAAATATTTAAGTTCTTTGTTCAGTTATAATGAAGTCTGATTAACTTTAATATCCTGAAATAAAATCCAGTGCAACCAAATGTTTAAAATGGGACTAAACTGAGTACATCTACATTATATTGGCAATTATTTGTTGTTGTTATTATTATTATTATTTGTCTGTAGGCTTGACATGTATAGAGTATGAACTGACAATAACATCCTGTTCTTATTCTCTAGGGTCCAATTTGTTGATCCCGTGATAGGAAGGTTTTCACAGTTTTTAAACTTGTCAAGAGAATTTCTTTGTTTGACTCTGCTCTCATTATGCCATGAGTGGTAGGCATGTGGATAAGTAATATGAAAACAACTTAAAACTAAATACCACCAAGACCATTATATCCTACTAGGAAGGTTTTATCACCAGGCAAAGATGGATCTTTAAAACTCAAAGCATTCTTTATTGTCTGAATAATTCAGATGTAAATTTGGGGGCTTAATTGGAGGATTCAGTTTTATTCACTGAATAATTTCATCATCCTTTATAATAAAAATATAAAATAGACAATTTTTTCACAGGAAAGAAACACCATGGTCATGATGCATCAGAATGCATCATGATCATTTAGAAGAGAAGTAGCAAAAATACTGGGAAGAGGTAGCAGGGCTTGATGTTCAACAAAACATGAACTTCTTTTCAAACTCACACAAGACAGGAAACATAGACCAGAGTAGTTTTAGAGCTACAAACTCTCTGGATAAAAGGATATCTGAATGTAATCCTATGCAATACTAGGAAGCGATACTATTCCTTTCCATTTTATTAAGCACATAGATTATGAAATATTTTTTTCTTTTTTCCCCCCCTCTACATGTCCTACCACTCTTTGTGCACTTGAACTTGTCTTCCACTTAACCTATGCAACCTATGCTATGACCTACTAAAAATGTGTGTATATAAAAACATGTTTATATGATAGTGAGTGTGAAGCTGATCCACTACCACAGTCAAATATAAGACATGTTTTAGGGCTTTTTCACAAGCTGCTTGGACCGGTCAAGGTTATGTATGCACTAGAGGTATTTTAAATGGGTAAAAGATCTGGTTATAATAATACACTGTTTAAAGAATATAATACAAATGTATAGCAGTTCAGGGGTGAAAAGGGTACAATGTAAATTAGTTAAGTTGCTAGTTTACCATGTTAAAAGGCAGTTTTACAACTTCTGGTCTGTGTCCTACAGTATGACATAAGTCAACCAAAATATTATGTACAATAGGCTCAGGGATTAGCCTTTAATACATTTCAGAAATGTTCCGGGATGTGTAGTTTG
Organism: Cyprinodon variegatus; assembly: GCF_000732505.1. Classification (NCBI taxonomy): domain Eukaryota; kingdom Metazoa; phylum Chordata; class Actinopteri; order Cyprinodontiformes; family Cyprinodontidae; genus Cyprinodon; species Cyprinodon variegatus. The sequence goes on from NW_015150695.1 coordinate 87,900, forward strand.
TCTTCTCTGCTTTCTGTATCCTGTTCATATAATGATAATACCTGCCATCTGTGTTTGGTGCTGTTGCAAATTGTTACAGCATTTGGAATGTGAAAAATCTTTCCATTCAGCTTTTATAAGTCTCCATAGGGACAATCAATAACATGCATAATCCTTTTTAAATAGGGAAGTCTGACAGCTTTTGCACCAGAGGTCCACCTCAAACACAATCTTGAAAGGTCACCTGCAGTATGCCCATTGATTGCACATCCAACTTTGGGTTTGCACTAGTAGTTTATTGTCCTTATTTGGGATTTTAGTAGATTGTGCCCGAAGTGTTTGCATTAAGGGAAATAAAAGTCTGTAAGTGGTAAGAAATAGTATTGGCTCAAGGTTTTGAATTTATGACACAGGAAATGTGTCATATCAAATTTTGTATTCAGGCAGTCCTCTGCAGCTGCAATATTACAGCAGGAAGATATAGCCCTCATTTGTAGGGGATATATGGATTGTATCTCCTGCTGTTCATTTGCTGCACCACCGAAGACTCAGGTAAAAGAGGTAGAATTCACTATAAAAGTTAAAGTCTTTTCTCTCCCTTAGTGGGAACATAGTTACTGAGTTATTAATGGCAATGTTGGCAGCCCTAATTCAAATGTCTTGGTATACTGTTGCTATGATTGTTAGTCTTCTACAAAAAAGTAAAGTGTCATTGTCTCTCCATAGATACAGATTCTATGGTAACAGTGTTTGTTCTGTGCGGAGGTGTTTTTCAGGCAAGCTCATGGGAAGTCGGCTCTGACACAAACATCAAGCCCTTGAGGCAGTCTCTCTCTCTCTCTCCCTCTCCCCCTCTCTCACTTACCCAAAAAAATACACAAATTGTGTGACACTATCCTTGTGTGGACTTTCCATTGACTTCTATTCGTATTGAATTTAGTTCAATGGCCTAACCCTGACCTTTTCCCAAACATTACCAGTGCATGCCTAACCCTAAACCCTAAACTCAATTCACACCTTAGTCATAAACCTAACCCCCAGCACCCCCCAAAAAAAAACATTACTTTTCCTAATGGGGAACAGTTGTTGGTCCCCACAAGTACCTACTGTATAAATCCCCAAAATTGAGTATATTGATAAGAAATCTGCACCACAGAGTAATAAAGCCATACACACAATATTGTCTCTCAATATTTCAGGTGACTTTCACTGATTTCTGTTCATTTCTAACCTATTTCTGCAGCCTCACCATGACCTTTATCCTAAGCCTAACCTTTCATACCTAACCCTAACCATGACCGAAATTTAATTCACACATTAGTCCTAAAACGTGATCCCTAACCCTAAAACAGGAGTTCCCCTCTTGCAGTCCAGGCATCAGGCCCCACAAGGAACAAGCAAGAAACCAAATCTCAACATGTTTTTAGAGATTTACAAGACAAATATTTATAACTGGTATTAAATGGGCTTATGACCTCCACCACAATGATTTATCTAGACTGGTGTTGCTCAAATCTATCTATCTAACCTCTATTCATCGAAAGTCACCAAAGTCTTCTTCTCAAGATGGGCCGGAGGTTTGACAGGACTCAAATGCAGACACTGAAGCTGAAGGTGGTTACTTGCAGATTTAATTAAAAAGGTGGCAGTAGAAGCAAACACCCAAAAACCTAAATCCACAAAAACTGAGAACCAGGAATACTCTCGAGAAGTGGGCAAAGAAATAGAAAACAGAAACAGTCACTGAGCAGGAGATGCATGTATGGGAGAGAGAAACAAAGACCAGGCTAATCAGCACATTGGGAGCAGGTGGGAACAGAGGAGACTAGAAAGGAGGGCAAACAAAAAAAAAATACCTAAGGACTCTAAAACATCCAGAAAACACCACAAAATAGAAATTAAACCAATAAAACTAGAAAACTAAGAAAATCATGGATCAAAGTTAAACTATAAATTAAAAAAGAAAACTTAAACAGAACCAAAACTAGGACACATCTTTATTTATTTTGACTGTGTTCTACTGTGACACTGAAATAATATCTACCTAACAGTTAAATCTTAGCTCATTATGTTGCAGAATAAACAACACAAACACAAACATCACAAAAGCAACTTAACATAAGCCCCTCTTCTTGACCTCCTTCTTGTGGTTCCGTATAGTCAAAAGCAACTATAATTTGCAATACTTCAAGATGCATTGGTTAGAACTTGGGCTGTGTGTCCTTCTGTCCGTCCGCCCGTTCCGTCCGTCCGTCTATAAATATCCTTCAGGAAACCTTGAAATCCTGACTTTCTTATCTCTGCTCTTCAAACCTCCCTCTGACAGAGAAGGAGCTACTGTCAGACAGCAGTGGTATTGTGCTCTAAACGAATGGATTTACCTCAACTTTTCACAACACCGGTTTGACATTTTAATAAAACATAACTTCTGCTTGATATAGAACTCATAAAGGTAAATTGAATCAGAAAAGAAAGAAAAAAAATCCCTCTTGCCGCAAGTTAGAGTTTCACACTTCAGGCTGGTGCATCAGGTGATGGATGTTCTCTGGTGGTTGTTAATGACCTGTTCTGTATTTTCTAAAATTGTTACAGTATTTATGTTCAGTCAGGGTGGTTTTTATTTTGGTTCATTTGCATATAGGACTGGTTTCCTCTGCATTCATTTGTGCCGGCCAGTACACTTTTCCTCACTGATACTGCTCTACATTTTTTTTGTCTGGCAGTCCGATTATGTTCACATGCACAGAATCTCTATCCATCTACTGTAATTTACCAAGGCTCTCTTTGCGTTTACAATGACCATAGAAATTATATTGTGCGCGCAACTTTGCACCTGACTTTCATCTTGCTAAATAAAGAGAAAAACTGCGCCCACATTCAGTTCACAGTTTAATAAATCACTTTGTCTGCAGTAATTATCCTCCATCTAGCAACCTACATAGTGTAGTTGGTCATTAGAACGGGGTAGATTTATGCAGATTTATGGATGTACATAGCACAAATGGACAGTCTTCTGCACGTTTTACACACAAATAATTAATTGCACCTGCTTTGCAGATCAGTATTGTACAAGTATGTACAATACTTGTACAATACAAAACAAGTATGTACAATACTGATCGGCGCCGGTGGGAGTGTTGATTTTCCAAAACAACAATGGTACGTCTGGAACATATCAGGGTCACGGAGATGGATCCAGTGTATCCATTGTTGTTATTCCTCGGTTTTTAAAAAAGGCGCCACCCGGCACCAAATTGTCAAGGACGTCCACAGACAGCCGGAAAGGCAAACCAAGGACCAATCACAGCTGCTTTTCATCTGCACACTTACGCTTGAGGTCTGCGACCGTCCAACGTGTAGTCAGGATTTTTTTTAGGTGCGTGACGACAGTTGCAGGGCCTCTGTGCGGGGGGCGTGGTCGCACACAGAGACAGATTTGATGGTTGCAGAGGCTATGCGTCAGATGGATAAATTGGCCTTTAGTGGTAGCTGCTTGCAAGCATGGATTTGTGCACTAGCTGCAACTCTCCTCACTCCTTTGTTAGAGGAGTTTTCAAACCCACTTTGATCATATAAATCAGCGCCACCTAAAGGGCTGGAGGAAGAGATTATAGTCTACACTATGGAATATTGGGGGGAATTCCAACTTCTCTAATGTCTGTTCTTAATTTCTAGTTTCAATTGACCTTTTTCTGTCCTTATTCCCTCAGTGAGTTTTTTGTTGATCCAGATCAGCGGTCACCAACCTTTTTACAGTTGAGGGCTAATTCAGGGGCACTGAGTCACAGGAAGGGCTACCAATACTGACCTATGAATTGGAAGGGTCAACGTTCACCTAAACTTCATACATCATAAACATATCTTTGTCGTTTCTTTAAATTTATAATTTTCTTTTAGACATTTTCATTTTGAAATCTCTATAAATGCTTAAATGCCAGATATGATTAAATGATGTTCTATAACCCAATTAAAAAAAGAAGAGCAACAGAATACAGGGAAATTTCAAACGTGGCTAACTGTTGAGTCCTTCTATTTTCAGAAGACTCTAAGGGCATGTGGTCCTTGAGGGCCCCTTGGTGCCCGCGGGCACCATGTTGGTGACCCCTGATCCAGATCATAGCATTGATTAGAGGGGTTGGTACCATACAAAAAATGCAGTGCTTGCCTTTGCTGCAATTTTTTGCTGTTTGCTTTGAATTTTTTAATTTTAAATTGATTAGCATAACCTCTTTTTTTATATTGTTCTTATATAAAAGAAAATTATAAATTTAGGGCAAAGGTTCTGTTGCAATCTCTAATCCAAAAAATGAAAGAAATACTAACCCCAACCTTACAAAGTCCTGGGTATCAATCGTTACAACAGGATTTTTTTCTTTCTTACTGTTTCCCTGTGTTGAACTTTGCTTTAAAAACCTGAGTGTCAAAGCTGTTATCCAAAACTGAACCTCTAGTTGCATAGCAACAAGTAAAAGGATGAAGACCTGATCCTTGAATGCTTTTAGCACCTTTTTCTATTGACACCCTGAGAAGCACTGTAAGAAAAGCTTCATTTGTGATATCACAGGAATGCAGAGAGCTTGTATAGAAGACAGAAGATATCACAGCATTTTAAAAAAAGCATCACTTATTAATTTTGTGTGATGTATTTACTTAATTTAAACCTACATTTCTTTTAACAATGTTGCTGGTTGCTTGCCTGAGTGGTTCCGATAGATACATGTATATAAAATAATAATTCATATTTAGCATGCTGTCTTATGCTGCAGTAAAGTACTGTAAGCAGTACATTTTAAAAAATCAGCATGTATTTTTAAAAGCTTTAGAAATAAAAAATTGATGTATAATAAAATAGTAATTTGGCTAAAGGCAAAAACAAATCCCCTTGTTTCATGATAAATGTTAGAGCATTTTTTTCGTAAAGCATATTTAACTAATAGCTTAGGTTGGGCTATCGAAACAATATAAGCAGTAAAATTAAGATGATTACAACAAAATATCTCCCGCAGCTGTTGAATTTTTTTCATATTATGTTTGGTGGTTGCCCGTTATTGGCGATAATTAATGCCAGACTCTTATCAGGCGATAAAATATATATTGCCAATAATCTATTCTCACAGTTGGGTTGCAAGCTGGATCTATAATAACAATGACTGTAGACTCGATATTTTAGCATAGATGCATATCTGGGGGAGAGAACAAATCAGTCTTCCAAGCTGTGTAGCCGTACTGTGAAATTACCACATTCAAAGGGTTAGATTTAATTCCTTTTTTGCTAAATTATATATGTTTAATTATATATGTTATAATATGTAATTATATATGTATCACTACAGAAAGCAAAGTTGTTGATTTTGTAAAAGGATTGTGGCAAAGAAGGAAGTTTGTTAATGAACTTTTTCTAAAGTGAGGGGATCTATGTGATCATTAACACTAGAACTCATTTTGACGGCCGTGGGAGTTCTAGTAGGATCAGAATTCTGGGAAGCCCAGTGTTAATAATGTCTGACCCTGAAACTCTGTCTGCGTCTGAGAACATGTTAAACATGGATGCAGCTATAAAGATGCCGGGTTTACTTCAGGGGAAATGTATTGGACAGTTTCTTAAGCCAGATGGCTTGATGGCTTGTTCAAAGACTTACTTTTACTTATTATTTAGGTAGCACACACATATCATGAATTTCTTAGGCAGAATTCAAATGATCTAAATTAATCTAGATTAATTCCAAAATTACAGTGAGATTAATTTAGATTTAAAAAGGAAAATCTATGCCCACCAGTAATTATGTTTGATTTATGGCAGACAGTAAAACAAAAAAAAAAAACAAAATAAACTAACCTTACATGCTGTATAGATCTATCTTTCTCAGTGTACCCTGCTGGGAAATGAATGCAGAGGAAACCAGTCCTATATGCAAATAAACCAAAATAAAAACCACCCTGACTGAACATAAATACTGTAACAATTTTAGAAAAATACAGAACGTGCCATTAACACCCACCAGAGAACATCCATCACCTGATGCACCAGCCTGAAGTGTGAAACTTGCAGCAAGAAGGATTTTCTTGACTCAGGAGTGAAGCGATAAAAGGCCAAGCAAAGTTCCTTGTCTACATTAATCTTAGAATTTTTGCTGGATAAAACCGTTGACATAAATGGCCTTCCACGTTTTCTTTCTGCATCTTCTGATATTTTTGTGAGAATGACACACAAAAGCATCTAACTGGCTGGGCTCTTTGTTGCACTCCTTGCCTTGCAAGCAGAGAAGGGTTGAATCAAGTCTTCGTAGTCAAGCTTACTTTAATTTTTTTTCTTAATAAGCCTGTTAGTAATGCATGTTGTCACACACTGCAGCCACAGCTTAACTGTAAGATGTTGATTTGCCTCATGGCTGTTGGAGCAAGCTGATTGCGTTTTTTTTTCCCCCAGCCGTTTTTGCAAAGGTTACAAGGATTATGTAAACCCCAGTGTAACATTAAATCCTCCATAGTGTAGCCTGCTAAAAGCATACAAGGTCTCACCTAAATATTAACATGTGTACTCCTGAATTCTTAAAATCCATCTCTCTCTATCATTTCTGTCAAAGTTTTTTGTCTATCTGCGTTGTAATTTGTCCTACTATCTTTTTTTCCACTTTTCTCAGGTACTATATATATAGATATAGATATATATATCTATATCTATATATAGATATGGATATATATTTATATATATTTATATATATACAGTGTTTTGCCTGAACGCGTTCATTGAACGAAAGTTCATGAACTCGTTCATATTTTGGGCGAACGTGAACTAAACGTATTGAAAGTACTACTGCCTGATGAACGTTATTGTGAACTCGTTCATTCTGGTGTCTGTGAACGGCACGCTCTCTCAGTTCAACTCTGTTCAATAGGTTGCCA
>NW_015150695.1:95257-100398 GCF_000732505.1 Cyprinodon variegatus
TGAAAGTATTTTAAATATTTCAATGCAAATGATTCAATGAATAATCAGCATTAGACACATTAAAAGTTCAAAAACTCTTTTACTCACATTTCATGCCTTCAGACGTTTAACATGTGTTTGTGGCATATGTGACACACAGTAACATAGGGGACACAATGAAAATAAATGAGCACTCCCCTCAATATCAACACTTTACAACAGCTTTACAACAGCTCAGGCAACAGAGTCCAAAAGTTTAACATAGTGCAATATAGTTGAGCATAAACTTTCAATAAAAAAATAGCCCTTTTACCACAAAAATAAAAAAGTAACAATTTTTCAAGTTGTAGTAGACACAACTGCCTCACCTTTACTTCTCCTTCACCCAGTCACTGAGACAAACTAGCTTCTCTACATTCTCAGAGCTCAAGGCTGCCCTCTTTTTTTGGACTATGTTACCTGCAAGTGAAAAAAGTCTCTCACAAGAAACAGAACTTGCAGGGGCAACCAGATATTTGCGAGCCAGGACAGACAGCTGTTGATGGGCTCCTGCATGAGTTTTCCACCACTGGTGGGCTCAACTTTGTAGTGGTTCAGAGCCCTGCATGGTTCCACCATGTCATCATCTGAGTCTGTGTTTGTTTAAGCAAAGAGAAGGCTTCTCTATTTCAGTGGCTCTTCTACAGGTTCTGCCATCCATTGTTGAGGTTTGCTTACCGTTCAGACAGGTCCTTCTTAAAGGCAGCCTTGAATTTTCCAATATAGGCTGGGTCCTCGTCCGAAACTTCCATTGTACGGTACAGGTGGCAGAGAGCAGGCAACACCACAAAGCAGGAAAAATAAGTTTCACCTCGAAGGAGCTCAGTCACATATCTGCAGTAGATGATAAGAGATGCACACACTGCATTAGGCTATATCAGTCATAGTAGTAGCCTAGCCTACTTAAACAATTTGCAAAATCAATTACTGTAAATTTCTTTACAATAAATAAAGAGAGTCATTTTGTATGTGTGCATGTGTGTAAGCTTTTACCTGCATGGTTCAAGGATGGTTTTCAGCCTCTGAAGTTTGTCCAACTCAGATGTAGTCAGAATAGTTAGCTTGTGCTTCTGTCTGCTCAGTGTAGCCTTGATGGCCTCCTGGTTCTCCAGGAGACGAGAGATCATGGCAAGTGATGAGTTCCCTCATGTGCTAACATCCTGAATCAGACTTTGGTTCACTTGCCCAAGTTGAGTTTGCTGCTGGTGGAGCTCCTCTGTATTGGCAGGGCTATATTTAAAATGTAAACACCTTGCCAATGTGTCACAAAACCCACTATCTGTAAGGCAAAAGGAGATGCTTCTTTGTAACATATGGCATGTGCTCATATAGAAGCTTTCTCGCCGCACCGATCATGTTTCGGGCACTGTCGGTGCCAACTGTGGTGATCTTTGGTTGAACTCCCCATACCTCCGCCACAGACAAAAATTGCTGGGCACAGGCATCGGCGTAATACCTGGTCTCCGTTTTTAGCATTGCTAACGTAAATGACTGGAGTTTTCATTCACAGCCAAGATGTGTGCCGTAACCCCACGATAATTGTGATTGCTAACTGAAGTCCAGTGATGCCCTGTCAGCGCGATATGTTCTGCTCCCACCAGTACATCTCCTTTTGGGGTTTTTTCAGTGTCGTACAGCTGCTGGATTTTTGACATGATGTTGTTTCGTGATGGCGTGTTATATGTCATCTCTAAAGAGGCTATTTGCAAAACCTCTGCTAACCCGCTGTCTTCTAACAATGAAACTGGTCTGCAAGACCATTTAGCAAGGGAATTGCTCAGTCGGTCACATGCAGATTTGCTTAGTTAACGTTTCAGCGTTTGCTCCAGTGTGGTTTGATGATGAGGTTGACTGCCAGAGCGGTCAAAGCGGCTCGTGTATGACGTCATCCATGCGCCAGACTGGAGTTGTGACAGCAAGCCTGGGCCACAGGCGGCTACGCTCTACCCTTCATATTCATTCGGCTAGCTAATCTGAATCGTTCAATTCCATTTCGAGAGCGAGATCATCTGTGGTAGTAGCACTAGACATCTTCCAGGCATGTGAGTAAAACTAGCAGCAGTTCAGCGGACAGGATGAATGAATGGTAGCCGGCGCACGGATGACGTCATACACGCACTACTTTGTTTTTAAAAGATATAAATATAAAACATATACCTGCAGATGCCTGGGGGACAGTGATTCGCCTACATGTTATGAATGCTGGCGTACCATAAATGATAAATTATAAACTGTTTTGTTTGTGCCTTCAACTCGTTGCCCATAGGAAGACTAGGAAGACGTTATTTGGATATTAGAAAACTGAATATCTTTGGAAGAGCTCCAAATGACACAAAACTAATATGGGTGTGTAGAACATGATGTAATAACGTAAAATGTAAAAAAAAAAAACAGTGTTCCCCTTTAACCATTAAATATAAAGACTATCAACTAATAGTGTTCAATTTCACTCACCAGTAAAGCATCTATAGGAGATTAAGCTGTAAGATGTTGATAGAAGAAAACAATCTGTAATAAAATGGAGGCCTTAACTAATAGTTATTTACTTTTAAGGGTTATTTTTCCTCCTCACATCAGCGCAGATTTTTAGGCAGCATATTTTTGGGCTTCATGTACAAAAAAATGTTCAATAAACCCCTCAAACACACATCATTTGGCTAAAATTACATTTATTTTCCAAATTTAATGCAATAGTGCAACTTTAAAACAAACAAAAAAAAAACAAACAAAAAAAACAGCCTGGTAGGATTAAGATTTTTGTCCAAAGCTAAGTTCAGTATCTTCATTACTCATGCGGTTGGTTGTCCATTTTTTCCCACTGCTGTTCCAATCATGTGGTGCATCTAGATGAAGAGCTGTGGGATTCCTCTGGGTGGGTGACTTCCTTCTAGTGAAAACTGATAAAAAAATTCATCATGCCAGGTTCTGCTTTATCTTGAGAAGCCTGAAAAGCTTCATCAAATCTGCTGGGAGAGCTGTGCCATGAGATTGTTTAAAGCTCCTGAAAGTAGTCATGGCAGCTAATTTACATTCATGTGCCTTGTACAGTTCAATACTGATGTATTCCTTTCAAAAGGAAAAGAAATGAACAGGCCACCTAGAGGCATGGGCAGCCTACTGAAGACTGGTTACATCATCCATTTGACAGGTGTGTTTTACAAACTTCAAAGGCCAGTGCATCCTGACAAATACATTTATGTCCATTTTGAATGGCATGCATATCATTATGAGCCAAGAGAAAAGGAAAGTGGGTGGAAACCAGAACTATCTGAGGGTTAAAGCTGAAGTCTGTAAGTTTTTAAAAATCACTTTTTTGTCATATTGGCTAAAACTGTCCCTATGCCCAGACAGCAGTACGTGTGATATGTAACCTGTGAAAAAAACTGCTTCAATTGGTACCGCCTACTGCCTGTATTTCAATCTGGAAAGAATAATTAGGGACGAGTCAAAACAACCAATCACAGCCAGAGGAGCGTCTGATGGAGTGTCAAATGATGAAATGCATTTATTTAATATTCAATTAAATAACTTTTGGTCTGTCATATATTTTTTTCCTGTAAACACACACCCAAATGGCTGTTTGTTAGAACAACAGAAGAAAGATTGAATTAGAGCTTTATCTTTGTCAAACATGCAAACTCTGCACAGATATAGAATTAATTATTTAAAAAATCTGTTGAAAATATTAGAATTTATTCACATAAAGAAATCAACTATAGGTTAAGCTTATTTTAGTTAAAACTCTTACCTAAACTAGTGAAACTCAGCTAAGTTGCTATGTACACATAAAATGAAATTTGTTACGAACTGATTAGAGGACCTACAGATTAAGCCAGATACAACAGCACAGATTCAAGAATTTTTTTAGGAGGGAAACTCAGGGATTAGCAGGAGGTTGTCAGGCCAAAAGAATAAAAAGCCAAGCATGGAAAGGCAGACTGACGCTGAAAAAATCCAGGGGGAAGACAGGAGTCAACAATCCGAGGGCAGAAGAAAGGTCAATGCCCAGAGATCAGAGACCATGGGGTATCTGTGATGTGGGCATGGATGAACTGGTAAATCCAGAAAGCAGAAACAAAATCAATATCAGACAGGGAGGCACGGATGCAGCACTGGATTTTTACTCACATAAGGCTTGATAATCTGTCAACTCTTTCCAGTACGAGCAAATTATTTAAAGGCAGGATCACAGGTTTGGTGAATGAGGGGTGACTACTGTAGTACTGAGTTCTAATTCAGGGGCTGCATCCCCGATTACGTCATAGCCCAGGTCTCTTTGGACTGCAGCCTACTAGTTATCACTGCTCTTTAGCGCTCTGGTGTTCTTATGGCACTGATTTCCTTCTAGTTACATTTTAATACATTGATGAAGATTAAAGTGAAAATTATTTGTATAATTATCTTGACTTTCTTTGTTTAAATAATTTGTTTTCTTTTTGATTTTCAGGAAAGAATAGGGTCTCCTATTATCTGCCCAGCAGCACTTCTCATCTCTTTCCAAACTGGTTATATAATATGGTACTGGGGTTAGAAAATGGGCAACTAATCAGTTTACTCCTAATTTTCTTTGAATGGCATTTCTCAATGAAGATATTTTATTCAAAGATGACTTGAAATACAAATTTTAGGGGAAACCTCTGTTGAGCTAAATATCTTCAACTAATGATTGATTTGCATCATACAGCCATTCAAAATAGTCGTTCCCAGTCAAATGCCAGGGGAATGGCAGCCCACTTCTATCCAACTCCCAGCAAAATCCCCTCCAAATTCCATCCACTGGAGTAACCCCTTCTTTCATATTGTTTTACTCTGACTCCACCCTTTTGATGGGTCTGACCAGGAGAGGACACTTCTCTTTGGGTCTTAATGTACACAAATCATGACAGAAAGAATATTTTTGTACAAATACTGATGTTTAAAAAGGAATTATAGGGGACCAGCCAAGGGTCAGCTAAGGACCCATCCAGGAAAGTGGGGTCATTTTGAATGGCTACTACTGTAACTCCTACTGTGCAAAAACAAAACACAGACAAGCAGAAAATAGAAGTTTTTGCAGTGGTGCTGGGATAAACGCTCCATCATAGGCGTAACTTCCTTAAGGACTGGTGTGGACATGTCCCCAC
>NW_015150695.1:101571-113126 GCF_000732505.1 Cyprinodon variegatus
AGGCCCCATAAGATCTTGTCCGAGTCCTGGTTTAAAATTAAATTAATTTTAAAAAGTGACCCAAAATTGACTGTCAATAAATGTTCTACAAAATTGATATATGTACTAGATTTCTTTGATTTGTACTGTCTGTTTAGATTTATGTGATATTTTTTGCACAAAATATATAAGTGAATATTGTAACAGTTATGTTTTCAACTGTAAGCATTAAATTGATAAATGTTATTTGCATTTTTTTGGCTTTATCCTTTCCAACAAAAAAAAAGGCGTCGCGCAGGTAGCTCCTTTTCCTTATGAGCCGTCCCCACCAACTTTCAACACAAAGTTACACCCTTGCGCTCCATTGTTAGAAAAACACATAAAAAAAAAACAATGTTATAGTATTACATGATTTAAAAAACAACAACATGTTACTGACCTTTCTAGTTTGAGCTGAAAAGCTGCCATTTGATCACACTTTGACATTTACAGAAAGTTTCTCAAACTGAAACCCTATTTCCAGCCCTGAGAATTGTCCTTTGTTCAGGCATTGAAGCCTTTGTTTATTATATGGAATTTACAGTTTATGTGGATGAATGGTATAAAAAGCACACCCTAACCCCAAGCTTGTGTTGGAAATACACACTCTTATCTCTCTGTACTTATTTTCCACGGACAGACTGGATCGTGTGACACTTCATCCAGCAAAGCACAATAGTGACTGCCGGCAGCCATTTTGGGGCAAAAGAGTTGACCCAGAACACATGGACAAGCTGACCCAAAAAGTTGGGTTGTTTTTCTGATCTCGGTGGGAAAATTGATACAAGAAAGTGCCCCACACTCTCAGATGTTGAATTACATTAGTGACACAATAGGTACAATGGACAGAGCTATAAAAGAAACAAGAATGGGTGAGACTAGGTTAAAACATTCTGTGTCGTAGGGAAATCATATTTAATTGTCAAATCATTCTGGCTTAAACATGTATATACACTCACCGGCCACTTTATTAGGTACACCTGTCCAGCTGCTTGTTAACACTTAATTTCTAAGCAGCCAATCACATGGCGGCAACTCAGTGCATTTAGGCATGTAGACATGGTCAAGACAATCTCCTGCAGTTCTAACCGAGCATCAGTATGGGGAAGAAAGGTGATCTGAGTGACTTTGAACGTGGCATGATTGCTGGTGCCAGAAGGGCTGGTCTGAGTATTTCAGAAACTGCTGATCTACTGGGATTTTCACGCACAACCATCTCTAGGGTTTACAGAGAATGGTCCGAAAAAGAAAAAGCATCCAGTGAGCGGCAGTTCTGTGGGCGGAAATGCCTTGTTGATGCCAGAGGTCAGAGGAGAATGGCCAGACTGGTTCGAGCTGATAGAAGGGCAACAGTGACTCAAATAACCACCAGTTACAACCAAGGTGGGCAGAAGAGCATCTCTGAATGCACAGTACGTCGAACTTTGAGGCAGATGGGCTACAGCAGCAGAAGACCACACCGGGTGCCACTCCTTTCAGCTAAGAACAGGAAACTGAGGCTACAATTTGCACAAGCTCATCGAAATTGGACAATAGAAGATTGGAAAAACGTTGCCTGGTCTGATGAGTCTCGATTTCTGCTGTGACATGCGGATGGTAGGGTCAGAATTTCGCATCTACAACATGAAAGCATGGATCCATCCTGCCTTGTATCAACTGTTCAGGCTGGTGGTGGTGGTGTCATGGTGTGGGGAATATTTTCTTGGCACTCTTTGGGCCCCTTGGTGAAAGTAAAAGTGCACTGTCGTAAATATGCTAAGCTGTTCTACTGGTTTCTCCGTCAAGCCAGGCGCGGTTGTTTTGAGCTTAGCAGACAGGCGAACGCAACAAATCACCATGTCTACTGCCGTAAGTGACTATTTTGTTCCAATTTTTGAGTTTGAAAATTTAGCATGTTTTCATACATTATTTGTTATGCATGTGTCTAAATAACAAAGATTGTAGTTAGCCATGTTCTCGTGGTAAAGCAAGACAGACTCTTGCGATCCACGACACTTCTGACACGACGCGTCTGGGCCGAGGGCTCCTGCAATTGCAAGTACGGGATTTCCCCTACAGACCACCAGGGCGGCCGAGAAAACCTTTGTTCGACCTGAAATGACTCATTTAATCATCCAAAACGTTATGGAACACATTAATTAACTGAAAAATGTTGCATAGTATTCCTTTAAAATAAGGAACATTTACTTTACCATTGAGGTATGTCCTAGTGTTTCCTGGGATGGAGGTCTGTGTCTTCAGCAGGCGTAGAGCTAACAGAACTGGCAGCGTTGCGAGGCAAGGGCTCAAACATGTACGGCTGTAAGCCTTCTACACGAAACGAAGCTTCTGTCGCCCTGGCATCCTCTTCCACAACATCTTCGTCCCTGCTTTCTTCCTCTAAATAAAAAATGTATGACGGAGGACACTCATCCACGACCTTCGACACAAAACACTCCCCGTCTTGCATCAGCTGTCCATAGCATTCCTTGACAGAGTCGTTTCTAAGTCACCAATTTTGTGCTACACGGTCCCAATGTAATTTCCCATTGGGAACCTACTTGCACTAAATAATCGCTAACTGGTTAGTAAGATGCTTATGATAAACCGGTCACATGGTTTCCCGTGTGACCGGTCGTTTCCCTACGACTTTAAAGTCGTTTCCCTACGACTTTAAAAGAGAAGCTTTTTATTTGTGTATCCATAACAACGGGGCGAAAGCTAAGCCTATAGCAACATTTTGATGTAAAATAGATTTTCTTTGAGTAGATGTGCAGTTTCGGTTTTATATAGAATAAAATGGCTTCAGGAAAGTATGTTTATTTAACTTCAATTAAGACAAAAGAAAAACTTCATGGTTGAGAAGGAAAAACTCTTATTTTTCTTGTATCCATTTTTGGAAGTGATGCTTTCTCTGTCATCACTGTATGATGAGTCAGCTACCACTGCTCCACATGTACATTTGAATTAGAACAGAAGTGTAAAACTTTGATAGGGGTTCCTGTTGATTTAAAAAAAAAATGCTCATCTGTCTTTATCATTTTCTTAGATTTAAATACATGTTTCCACAACTAACAGCTTACTGTCTATAAAGAAACTGATCGTACATTGTCAGCAGGTGTTTTTTTTGTGGTGGACTTAAAAGATTCGATGGAATTAACTGTAATGCTTGGATGAACCAAGAACTGAAGATTTGCTTGTCTTCAGATTGTAGAGAGGATAAAAGTTTGTGTGTTTAATATTTAATCTAAACACCTCTGAGGGAGATATAGCATTTATTTTTTATTTGACTGTAACCTACTGACAACCACTATATTGTCTTGGCAAAGCCAATTAATGGTGATGCCCATCTGCATGAGAAACCTGACAATGGCATTGCACAGAATAAATCACTGTTGTCTTTTATTTTATTTTAATCTTTTTTATTACTTCTGGCTTTAGAAGCTTCCACGTCAGTAAGATTTACATTGATGCACAAACACAAGAGTGAGGCTGTACCAAGGAACCACATTTGTAACTTTAAAGCAAAATGCATCATGTCATTATGTCAGCCGGTACACCTGAGGAGGGCAAAGATTTCTTAGTCAGTCTTATCAGTCTGTGCTTTGTCCATTAATCTAACCAACATGTTGGTGAATGTTTCTTTTAATTGATGTTTAGGGTTTCTCTGATTCACTACAACATCTTTGCATACCTTGTTCTCTTTCTCGGAAGACATAGATTCAGTCTCTTCCTTTTTTTTAGCTTGTCCTCTGCCTCATCTTACCTACCACCTATCTTACTTGGCACCTCAGAACACAGTCTCCAGCTGTAAAACCTCCTATATAAGTTGTATCTTTTACAGATTTGATAAACCATGATTTACAGCCTCTGTTTACCAAAACCATCTGGGTACCCTTCGCCTTGTTCTCCAGCTGTGTACCATGGAAACAAAATGATGCATTCTTTATACAGATACATTGTAAATCTGATAATATTTTATTGGTATGTTTGTGTTGTGAAAGCATTACTGATAAATTAGGTGAGTTCAGAACTAGATATTAGCAGATGCAGCAAACAGATCAGTGATGAAGATTTGGGAGACTGATGGGTTAAATGATGGACCCATACACTGCTCTAAAAATATGGTAAAACATATGGTCTTACAAGATTCAACATTTTGTATGTCTTTTATATTAGAGGTCTAGTGTAAACTAGAAACTGGATGTAAGGATTTTTAATAAGAGGAACTCAAGACAAATCATAGATAATGTAAATAGAACTATAGAGGCATATATGTTTATGCTGAATACATTTAAGGAATTTGTGGATGTATTTTCTGTAACAGAAGGAAACCAATGTAACTGAGGTTTTGATAGTGCCTGTTATTTTCTGAAAATGAGATAGTTTGTCCTTTTTTCTGTACCATTGCAGATCTTATTGTCAAGCTGGCAAAGGACAAGTTTGGAGCCATTCAAACCGAATATAAAAAGGTGAGTGAGTGAGTGAGTGAGTGAGTGAGTGAGTGAGTGAGTGAGTGAGTGAGTGAGTGAGTGAGTGAGTGAATGAGTGAGTGAGTTGGTAAATGAGTGAGTGATTCAGTGATTGACTGAGTGAGTCAGAGTGAGTCAGATCGTGAATGAGTCAGAGAGTAAGTGAGTGAGTCAAAGACTGAGTGAGCTAGTTATTCAGTAAATGCATGAGTGAGTGAGTGAGTCAGTGAGTGAACAAGTAAGTAAATTAATCAGTGAGTGAGTCAGAGAGTGAGAACATGAGGGAAAGAATGAAAAAATTAGTGAGTAAGCAAGAGATTAAGTCAGTGAGTCAATGAGTGAGTCAGTGATTGACTGAGTCAGTGAGTGAATAAGACAGTGAGGGAGTCTGCGAGTGAGTCAATAACTGAGTGAGAAAGTTAGTCAGTAAATGAGTGAGTGAGTCAGTGATTGAGTCAGAGAGTGAGAACATGAGGGAAAGAATGAAAAAATTAGTGAGTAAGCAAGAGATTAAGTCAGTGAGTCAATGAGTGAATCAGTGATTGACTGAGTCAGTGAGTGAGTCCGCGAGTGAGTCAATAACTGAGTAAGAAAGTTAGTCGGTAAATGAGTGAGTGAGTCATTGATTGAGTCAGAGAGTGACTCATGTTTACTAAGTAACCTACTTAGTAAACGTGTGAGTGATTGAGTCGGTGGGTGAGTGAGTCGGTGAGTGAGTGAGTGACTCAAGGAGTGACAAAGTGAGTGAATCAGTGAGTGAATGACTGAATTAGAGAGTAAATTAGTCAGTAAGGGAGTCACTTAACGAGTGAGTGAGAGTGAGTTAGTCAGTGGGTGAGTAAGTCATTCATTTATTCAGTCATTCAATCAGTGAGTCAGAGTCAGTCAGTCATTTTGGCACCTTGTCACCTTGTTTTAATGTATTTTTTTAAACTTCAAATAAACAGAAGCCCTGTACTTCTGAGCTACTCTGTGACATAAAACATTTACTGTAAGGAGAGCTGCTCATATGGGTTTTAATATTAACTAGCTTTGTTTCCATACACTCTTTTTTATTACAGAGGATATACAGCCTTTCTTCTAATAACCTAAATTAAGGATTTCTTGGATGCAGCCTTTCACATATAGACTTGTTATTCACATAATATACTCTGTATTCTGAAATTACATTTAGATAAACCCAAAAAGTGCTTTTTTCACTGTGTTTTGGTACATTATGTATTGGTGTCTTTGCATGCAGGCTTTGTTGTTTTTCTTTCTATTGGTCTTTTTCATATGTTTGTGTTTTGTGGCTTTGCTCTTTCTTTGATGCTGCACTGCCCGTGTCTACTGCATGTCCTCTTCATCTCGTCTGGCTTCACTCAGCCAGAGAATATAGTGCTGACCTTGCAGGTAAAGTCTGCACTCTGGACTTTTTGTCCAACCCATCTGTGGTCTAACTCCTCCTCTGTTAGTCAACAGGGTGGTACAACTACATCTGAGAAAGTCATTTTTCACTCTTTTTAAACAGTTATTTTACTAATTTAAAGTATATTTTGGTGAATTATGGTGATTAGTTGTGCAGCCCTGAGTCTTTCATGCAGCTGTCCCATTTTCCACCACCCCTTATCCCTCAGTTTGTCCTTCTGCTCTGCTTTAAAAGTATGTTCTCAGAGAAGGAGAAATGCTTTTTAGATCTCAGAAAGGACAACAGTGAGTAATGGAAAACCAAAACATTATAATTTGGATTTCACTTCATTATTGGTCATTCCAGAGCTTTTTAGTTTTAAATAGGTTGCATTTTATTATTTCTGAAATGCCTTAAGTCCGAAGCACCACCTCTTCCTCCCTGTTGGTTACAGTTTCATTGGTATTTTGTCACTACAGACTTTAAAGTTGTTGAGAAGACTAGATAACAACTTCAAAATATTATTGGCTTTGTTTGGATTGAATTAACTTTTTAATGTATGTGTAAAAAATAAAAGTATAACACCAGATTTTTTATGTTTTACATTATTGTGTATATACACTTGGAAACTTATGTAGTACTAAACTTTATTGTTCAATTAACCCATAACACCAAACTTATAAATACAACTTGTGATAGACTAGACCAAAATAGAATAGAGTAGAATAAATAGAATATAAATATCCTTTCACTATCCCTCTGTGGGGAAATGCAGGTGTATTGACTGCAAAATACAGGCAAAGTGATAGAAAAAAGAGAAAAAACAAAACAAAAAACAGGCTGCACAGAAAGGGTACATTAAAGACATAAACATACGACAGTTATTAAAATATGATATTTTCATACATTTCGATGAGCAACTAAATATAAATGTATACACAATAATAATTGTGCTAAAAAAAACAAGTATTTTTCAAGAACAGAAAAAACTTCTAATAACAAAAGTGATGGAAACAGTTATTGCGCCTATTGGTAGCAGTGATAGTTAAAAAGTCTAAAAACTGCTGAGGAGAGTGATATATGATAATTGCGCTAACATGCAAACAGGATATAGCATGTTTTTTTGCAGAAGGGGCACTTTTGTTCTGCAGAAGTAATTATGTGTGAGTTGGGAGACATTTTTCAACAACTCTTCAGGGCTCCAATCTCCCTCCACCTTCATTGAGTCAATCGAGATGCCTGATGAACTCATCCATCTGCTCCATCTCAGCAGTATATAAGATATTTCAGGATAAAAGATTACCACCTGAAAGTCAAATAAGGTTTTCAGAAGTGCACCATTACTCAAAAAGATAAAATTTTCCTTAGCAAGTAGAGTCTGATCTGACCCATCTTATTATAGGAAGAGTCCCTGGATCCTTGGATGGGCTGGGTGTGTTTCTGCAGAAATCTGCCACCAATTCCATGTTTATTTATTTTTTTTGCACATAGATCAATCTAACCGGACATTTAACAAAGTGCTTTGAATGACAAACATATTGTCCTAGTTTCATGATGATGCACCATATTAGTATTGCAAAGCCTTGTTGGAAGGGCAGTCATTGTTGATTAAAACATTCTGAACTTGCATTTGAGTATTTTAATGTTGAAGGGAGATACTCACACAAATGGCATTGCACAAAAAATGTTGAGATAGGAAGCACTGGAAGCATAGAGAGGAAAGAGGTTAACAGGCATACATTACAAGTGATGTTGTCATCACAGTAGCTATAATTATTATTGCCAACACAAGTCATTTGTTTATTTTTTTGTAATGTAATGTAAGATTTTACATACTGCTCTGTTTTATATACTTTGTGGTCCTGTAGGCTAAAATGCCAATAATATGTTTTTTTGTTTTTTTTTTACATATGCTTGGCAGATATTTCTAGAACATAGGTGGGTTTAGCCATGAAGAAGCTGTTTGTATTAATGCTGAAAAGGGTTTATTTTGGTAGACACAGACAGACTAATTCCATTTAATATTTTAGTTTATGTGCACACAGTACCATCTGCTGCCAGTGAGGCCCAAGAAACCAGCAGGGACTTGCATTGCAGACATGCATTGCTTTCTACATAAAAAGTTAGATTAATTCTACTGTGTTTGGACTAAGTTATTTTTTTATGTTTCCTCTACATAGGCATACTGTCTGAGTAATATTTCCACATAATAATGAGAAGACTTGTATTTCCAAAGCACACTTTCGTTCACAGAACCAACTCCAGATTGAACATTAATATACCAATAATTTATTAAATATTTTTAAAGTTTCTTAGTCAAAAGGCAAAATGAGGACTTAGGAATTTATTCGAGTGGGGATGAAATTAGTTTTTTACTGTGTTAAACATGGGACGATGTTTTATTCTTATTGGTTCACTGTTCAGGCGCCTATGGCCACAACAACAAATTAAGCTGAAATAGAAAAAAGAGGTTGAAACAAAAGGCTTCTCCATTAGGGGACTCACA
Source organism: Cyprinodon variegatus (assembly GCF_000732505.1). NCBI lineage: Eukaryota > Metazoa > Chordata > Actinopteri > Cyprinodontiformes > Cyprinodontidae > Cyprinodon > Cyprinodon variegatus. Next base: position 109,934 of record NW_015150695.1, read on the forward strand.
CCATGGTGTATCTCAAGTAATGGCTTTAAGGTATTAAGCTTAGACTCACAGTAGGCAGGTTATTTGCATGTCTAATGGCTGCTGCTGGCATTAGATTTAATCAAATCTACATCATCTTAATCTGTCAGACATGCTGCCAGCCTATCATTCACTGTGTTCCTTTTAGAAGGGCACCTTTTTACTTTGGGCATGTGCCAAGTCAAAACTGATGTCCAGAAATAGTAAACGCTGCAGGCACTCACAGAATTCAAAGAAAAAAAAACCCAAAAACATACCGGTATATACATGGTTGACCTTTTTTGTAACAGATAACCCAATACCAAGCAGTACCCAGAAGCATAATGACAATGGTTGACATTGGGGCTTTTAAATGACTCACATACATTAAAACTCATTTATGCCTCATTTCTTTTTCTCCTCTTCTGCCTACCGGCATTAATACTGTCCCATTTGCAGATATATCCTTTGATGATTTTAGGTTTGAAAAGGTTAGACTGCTGTGAAGAGCCGAGGCGCATAACAAAAAAAGACGGAAGATCCACACAGAATATTTTACGACCAGTTTAGCCGACGTCAATATTTATATTCAGCTGGAGTCCTAGATTACTGTGGGTCTATGTTGAGGGATTTCTACATTTCCTGCGTGAAAATATAAAGGACAAAATCCTAAACAATGAGGCTGAAGTAAAACAGCATTGCTCCTCTCCTGCTGTGAGTTAGATTAACAAGTATGTGCTGTTTTCTTGTTCTAAAATATCTTGAAGTGTTAAACATAATAATGGTTTTAAAATCCCTAGAGTTTGTTGTCACAGCATTCATGTGGTTCAAGCTAATTTTAATGGCAGTTCTTTATTTTTTTCTACTGGTAGTTTATCATAGTTACATCAATTTCCTCAGGTGTTCCTGCATGCAGCAGCAGGGGCACATAGCAGAAAGCTGGGATTCAATCAACACCTTTCTGATTTGAGGACAACTTCCTCGCACACTAATCTAAAACCCTACATGCTAGATACAAGAAAATTAACTACACATTTTTTTGTATTGTGAGTACAAGGAGTTGGTGACTGGGTAGTAAAAACCAGAGATAGGTAAAAAAATAACATAGGACAGCCCTTCTGAATTTGAATTTAATTGCATTAAAATGTCAGACATTTTCCACTATTTGACTGTCAGAATAAACAATAAATCGATTGATAATGTAATAAAAAATTCTTTCATTATATATTTAATAGATTTCAATAATTTACGTGTGCATGCTTAGTTGTTTTCCTTGTTTCTCTTTCTACTAGAGAGTCTGGATGACATAAGGTTTCACTCCAGAGTAGGGTTAACACAATTAATTGGATTAATCATGTTTAATCGTCAAATTATTTAGTAATCAATTCATTGTTAACTGGAGTATGCAGACTATGACACATGCCTTTAGCTGAAAGAGGATTACGCAGAGAAGTAATTATGCAGATATTATTAAAATAATGTAAAAAAAAAATTTTTTGCATTTAAGATGAAAACCTTTGATGTCCTTTAATATTCATTATCCAAAACTCCTCAGCAGGCATATTTTCAGACTAGGTTAAAATTTTGCAATCAGTTACAGCCCTACTACAGTGCATTCCTCATTATACATACCTCCCCTCGTTATTTCCTTAGCCTTCTGAGTGCAACAATAGAGTCTTATGACAAGGAGGTAGGAAGCCAGAGAAACGCCTGTGTCACAATTTGGTTATGGATTGTTGACCCAAAAGCAAAGGCAGGAAGACAGAGGTGAATTTCTTGGTGATTTAATGAAGTAAAACAGAGGCAGATAATCCAAAAAGAAAACTAAGTCCAAAATAACAGGAAACCACGAGTCAAAAAATCCAACAATCAAAGCAAGAAAACAAACCAGAAACCATGGAGACATCAGGGGGATAACTATCACAAGGTGGAAGGCTCAGAGAGACGGAGTAGGAGGAAGTTTGATGAGGAACCAGAACTGAAGAACTGCACAGAGAGAGTATTTATGGGAGACTGAAACAAAGGGAGAGATAACGAGCAGATTAGGAGCAGGTGTGAGTAGAGCAGAAACAAGAAAGGGGCAAGGGAAAAAAGGAGAACTCAAGAAGGCAGCAGAGGGCAACAAATAAAAATTTGAGAACTGAAAATAACCAGAAAACACAACAAAATAAGAATTAAACCACTAACACTATAAAACATGGAGTAAAGCAAAACTGAACACTCAAAAGAAAACATAACAGAACCAAGACTAAGACAGAAACAGAGAAAAAAACAAGAAACACAATAAAATAAGAATTAAACCATAAAAAACTAGAAAACAAGGAGCAAAGCAAAACTGAACATCCAAAAGAAAAAAGAAAAAAAAAAACATAACAGAACCAGAACTCTAACAGCTTGTTGAAGTTTTGTTTAGAAAAACATCTATGCAATTGATTTTTAAACCTAAATGTGACAGATGCAATGTATACAATTTATTATCCAGAAAAGTTTTTTGTAATAACACACCTAAACCTGAGTGAGCTTAACAACAAAAATGACAGACCAGTTCCAACTTATCTTGTAGATGACGTCTAATATCTTATACATATTAAGTTTGTAAAAAAAAAATCTACTTAAATAAAATTGTCAAATTTTAGAAAAGTTGATGAATATCTGATAATGTGCCATATTAAATTATCTGCTGCTTATCTGCTAATTATCCACTTAGATGTGGATTTGTGCTCTTTCAAAAGAAAAAAAAAAGTTTTATAATTCCAGTTGAATCTTGTTCAGAATCTGTTTTCCCTGTTTTATCACAAATTTCAGTAAGGAAGGTTTTCCATCAGGATTGCAGCCTTTATATCTCATTACATCGGAGAAAAGAGCACTACAGGCTAACTTAGATTGGTCAGATTCCTTTGACTGTTTCCTCCATCATGCCTCATGCTGTATGCTGCTATTCTTTTGATCACTGTTTGAAATATATTCAAACTCTCTGAGGCTTTTCTTTTAGAGTTGCCCTGACCAGACTAACTAATGCTGAATTCCAGTTTTTCTTTCATGTGTAAGCTTACAATCCTGTTTATTTTAAAGGCTATATATCGTTAAAGAGGGGGGAAAAATAAAAGGGTCATTAATCTAAGAGCTTATTTATATATATATATATATATATATATATATATATATATATATATATATATATATATATATATATATA